>NC_030383.2:57778695-58085199 GCF_001625215.2 Daucus carota subsp. sativus | reverse complement strand
AAAAAAGAAGCAAGTTCTAAATAGAAAACATGTACTGAATCATATATATTGATAACTAGGGGCAAGCTCTAGTGTCTCTTTGTGAAGAAATATGAAATTGCCTCCATATCTTTTGTCGGAAAGGGGCTTCATCCCCTCAACAAAACTCAGGCTCTCAGAGTAGTTTAAACAATTATATATCCGTTCTGCAAATGAGCCGTCCTTAAGTAATTTGATTGTATGGGTTTTAGGATTGACGCCATATAATCTGCAACTACGGGCATTCAGAAAAAGAATGTCACCATTCCTAGAACACAGTATTATGCTATGCAACATAATAGTCTCAGGTATTCTTATAAATGTTCCAATAGCAATCTCCTTCAACTTAATATCCGGCTCTTTACATATAATTGGTCCAATAGATATCTTCTTGTTCCAAACACTACTTATCTGATTAAAAATATAAGCATCAATTGGTTCTACAGAATGCATTCGCACGTCATAGACCATGATCGCAAAAGAATCCATGAAATTCATGAGAACAAATCTTTTAAAGTTGTTATTGTCCATACAACTGAAACTAGGCAGCAACCTGAAAACCTCGACCCGAACATCAAACGATATCACAACCAGACTGATTTCCACGTCCTGCCTCTTCTGAATCAACCAAAAAGGAGATCCATTGAAAATTATTGGCTTCCATTTTTGAGAAATTTTCCCGCGGTAAAGTATGTTGGATGGAGCAATTTTCTTCCAGCAAGCAGCTTTGCATGAATATACATCAACTGCTAATGGTTTTTCTTCAATCAGGGAACCATACATTACCTTAAAATCATTCTCCACAGAATCATAACCAAATCCTGAAATGACATTACATCTTCTAACACTTCTCTTCGGAAGAGGTGGTATCACCAAGCACAGATTTGTGGCAGGATTCCAAACCGCAATTTCTAATTCTTTTGAAGCATCCGCGTGCCAACGGAAGACACATACTAATCCATTAATGCAGCCAACTATATAAGAGTTAAAGTAATTTTCATGACCTACTTCTTGATGCAGTATGAGAGAGGCTCTGCTGAGGTCGCTATGATGAAGCTGCGACTTGATGAAATTATGGTCGGTTGAGATACGCAAATTCCAGGATTTACAAACAGATTTATATTGCGAAAGTGATTTTACGGAGAGTCTAGGCAGTATCTCCCATTCAATAACTTCTGCAGGCAGGACAGGAACAAGATTGTTGCTTGCTGTTGCTTTCTTGGTTAAGGATCCTGTAATAGCCATGTTTGATATTAAACTTTGGACAAAGTTAGTAGACATAAGTTGGGTATAACTTCTTATAATAAAGAGCCACTAAGAAAACATAAATCAGTTTTGATTCGGAATTGAAGAGCTGATGTCCTCTCTATCTTATTGTATTTATTACCCTAATATCATTCTAACAATATATTAAATAGTTTTGTTTGAGAAAAATTATTTAAAACATCAACATTGCTATAATTTGTGGTTCAAAATTTTCGTCAATCTAATATTCTTTTTTTTATAGATTAATAATATTCAATTTTTATAAATTTTAACAATAAAAATTATGGAAAATATAATTTATAATTAGTCAAAGAAAATTATTATTAATAACATATATTAATATTTTAAAAATATATTTAAAAATATAATAAAATACATATTACTTCTAGTACCTATTTACAATATAGAAAACTCTGTAACCTTTTTTAATTTTTATTTTGTCTACTCCAAGACAAACAGAAAGCAATAAATAATACTCCCTCCATCCCCTTTTACATGTCACCATTTGACTCTTGACCAGTCAAATTGACCAAATTTTGACTAAACATTACAAATTATCTCTTCATTATTTTCGAAATCTGAAAGTTGCATATTAAAATACACTAAATATACTTTCTAATGATATATTTTTATTATTTTTCGAATTATATGATATATGTAAAATTTCAGTCAAAATATAGTCAATTTGACTGATCAAAAGTCAAACAAGGAAATGTAAAAGGAGACGGAGGGAGTAGTATAATTTGTAGTTCAAAATTTTGGTTATGTTTATTTATGTCACTTTATAACCAAAAGTCTGTAATAAGTAGAGTTCTCTTACTCTTACATCACTAAACATTAAAAACACTATATAAACTCCACTGTTATCCTTTTAAATATAATTTACAATTAGTTAAAAAATAAAAAGATTAACCTACTATTATTAACATATATTAATATTATAAAATATTTAAAAGACAAACTCGAAGTCAACTAAAAAATTTATATAAATACTTTTAAAGCATCCTTGTACATAGTAATCTATCAAGTAGAGATAAAAGCCAGATGTACACTTTGGTTTATTTTGGAAAAAAGTATTTATAATTTCTCGAAAATAAGCGATTTATTTATGAAAATGATAGTGTAAAATTATCATAAACAACAAGAATACCGTGTCTGTGGTTATAGTAGTGTATATAGGCAAATAAGGGAGTAGACAGTTTCAAGAGAGTCATCAATTATTTGAATATTTTAAATTAACGTATGACTAAATTAAGATTAATTACTACCTCCATCCCAAATTAGATGAATTAGTTGAATTTGGGCACGTAATTTTAGGTGCATTGACCGTCTATTTCCGAAATTTATTTTTTCTTTTGTAAATAAAAATTTCATATTTTAATTTTTATTAGCAAAAATAAAATTTTAAAAATACAGTCAATTAACTTGTGTGCCCAAAGTCAAAGTGGTCATCTAATTTGGGATGGAGGGACTAACCGAGTAAGATACAAGATAGTGAAAAGAAAGAGAGAAGAATATTGTGTTCTGTTAAAGTATTAATGTCAGTAGTGTACTCTGTATCCATTCAGAAAAAGGTATTACAAGTTCAAAATCCATTGCCTTCAAAAAGACAATGATATCTATGTGTAGTACTGGCCGGTTTCACATTTGATTTCAATCACATGTACTGAATTATATATATTGATAACTAGGGGCAAGCTCCAGCATCTCTCTGTGAAGAAATATGAAACTGCCTTCATATCTTTTGTCGGAAAGGGGCTTCATCCCCTTAACAAAACTCAGGCTTTCTGAGTAGTTGGAGCAATTATATATCCGTTCTGCAAATGAGCTGTCTTTAAGTAATTTGATTGTATGAGTTCTGGGATTGAGGCCATATAATCTGCAACGATGGGCATTAAGAAATAGAATGTCACCATTCCAAGAACAAGGTTTTAAGCTATGCAGCTCAATAGTTGTCTCAGGTATTCTTAATTTTCCAATAGGAATCTCCTTCAACTTTAATGGTCCAATAGATATCTTCTTGTTCCAAACGCCACTTCCCTGATTAAAAATATAAACATCAATTGGTTTTACAAAATACATTCCCTCTTCGTAGACCATGTGTTATATATTTGCCAAATATATGTTAATTATAAAAATAAAATTTAAAAGATATAATTTGCCTTATCCATTTGGGTTTTGGTTTTAGTCAACAATTATTTATTGACAAAGATTAGTCAATATCTTTTATTTATTTTTCCTCCCGTTGCTTTTCCTCCCGTTGCTTTGCACGTTTCTGGTTTTTACATTAAGACCATATCTTCTCTTTTAATACATACTAGTAAAGAGCTTGCGGCTGTTACTTTTTGAGTTCCTATATAACTACGCTTGACAATCAGGAGTAGTGATAAGCATCAATTCATAATCTCGCTATATCTACAATAGCTATTCTCCTTCCTCCTTCTCTATATCACACATCTAGTTACATATACATATCAATTGGGTTATATAATTGTACAATTAGTATTTTGTGGGTGTTAATTTGGAGCATCGGAAAAACTTTGTTGATATCCTGATCCTTCGTGCACGGAAAAGGAAAACTAAATTGGGTGTTGTACCGCTAAGGAGTTGCCACAAAAACCTTGCACGAGAAGGGGCACTATTCCTTAGGGCAGTGTTTTCACACGCCTCACCAGGCCACTCTCTAAACCCTGTTAATTCAATCTATATTTCAGATTTTTTATCTCCAATTTGCTTGTTAGTCTTGTTGATTTATTCTGCAATTTTTTTGCGTTGGTGCTCTGTTTTCCATCTGTTTTCATTATATTAGTTTGCCTCTGGAAACAATTGTATTACTGTTGGAACTTAAGTTTACGGTTTTGGTTATATGTATATGCTGGCTAACCAAATCTGCAGGAGCATTTTTACAACAATCTAAGGAATAGTAGTTTTTGTTGTTTACTCTGCTTGATCAACATCTTTGTACATGTGTTTAGTTAGTACATAATAAACTAGTCTGCTAAAATTATTTGTATTGTTGGCTTCTTTTGGATTCTTATAGTCAGGCACACTAATCTTGCCAATACAGACTTAATATAAGCACCAGTAAAGCATAACCTGTGAACTTATAAAATCGGAAACTTTGACTTTCTGTGTTAAGTTTTGTATGATCAAGTGTGTCCAACTAAACCACATATATATTTGTTTTGTAGCTCTGTGTTGGATTGCATACTAAAATTCAGTTGTACCTTATTATTTTATTCGACTAGTTTTAATATCATATTTGCTGTTTTTGACTTGTTATTTAAAATATTGCTTCTTGTCCTATTATTATATATTATTATTTTGACATATAGTGAATTGATTAAATTACAGTTAACAATTAATATGGCGGATACAAGAGACGACATTCGCTCGGCTAAACCCGAGAAATTTAGTGGATTGAATTTTAAGCGTTGGCAAAAACAAATGAGATTTTGGTTAACCACCTTAGGCCTTATAAGTGTTTTGGAATATCAAAATACTAGTAAAGAGACTTCTACTTCAACTCCACAAACCGAAACTTTAGCACCCACATCTTCTACTCCAACAAAACCCACTAAAGATCAAGATTATCTTTGCTTAAATAGAATTCTTAGTGCCTTGTCGGATACCTTATATGATATATATTGTGAGTTTGATTCGGCTAAAGAATTATGGGAAGCTTTAGAAACCGAGTATGGTTTTGATGATGTTGGTGCCCATAGGTTTAGTGCATCCTCCTTTTATAATTTTAAAATGGTAAATGATAAACCTATAGGAGATCAATTACACACTTTTCAAGATCATGTCAGATATCTCGAGTCCAAAGGTTCTAAATTTTCCGAAGAATTCAAAGTTTCAAATCTCATCGATAAACTCCCTCCTAGTTGGTCTGATTTTGCTAGAGAACTTCGCCACAATCAATCATCTCTCACTCTTAATAATGCTATTGTGAAAGTCCGTATTGAAAACGAACATAGGCAAAACGAGAAGTCTAAAATTGAAGTTTCCCCTAAAGTCAATCTCACCGAGGAATCCAAAAATCCAAATCGCCACAAGAGCTCTTTTAAACCCAAAAATAGAAATTTCAAAAACAGTGGGAATAAATTTCATAATAAAGGCCCATCAAAATATTCCCAAAATCAAAATCAAAACTCTTATAAGTCTAATGGTGGTTCCAAGAACAATCAAAAACATTGTTATGTATGTGGAAGAACAAATCATCTTGCTCCTCAATGTTTCTACAAGAAAACTCAACCTGTTCAAGCCAGTAATCGCTTCAAAGCCGCTCCAAAACATCAAGTCAACATGATTGAGGGAACTCCGAATAATTCATTTAGGTTAGAAAATTCTATCCCTTTAATAAATAATACAATCTATAACTCTAATGATTGGTGGTTAGACTCTGGAGCTAATATTCATGTGTGTAATGAACGTTCATGGTTTTCAAATTATCAGGAATCAAGTGGAGGAAATGTAATCCTTGGAAATGATTCGGTAGCTCAAGTGAGTGGAAGAGGAAGAATAAATTTGGAATTTACATCTGGAAAAATCTTAGTTCTTAATAATGTTCTACATGTACCTACAATTAGGAGAAATCTCATTAGTAGTTCAATTCTTCTTAGTGTAGGTTATCGCATTGTTATGGACTCTAATAAAGTTGTAATCTCCAAGAGTAATGTATTTATTGGTAAAGGTTATGTATGTGAAGGATTAATAAAATTGAATGTTTCTCCTAATCTTATTAATAATGAAATCTCTCCAATTGTCCTAAATACTGAAAATTCTTCTTTGTGGCATGAAAGACTAGGACATGTTAATTATGGTACAATACAAAGAATGATTAATAAAGGATTACTCCCAAATCATAATATTAAGGAAAGAACAAAATGTGAAATATGTGCACAATGCAAACACACTAGAAAGGCTTTTCCAAATATTGCTAGAGACTCTTCATTACTAGAATTAATTCATAGTGATGTGTGTGATAGTGGTAAGGTTCTTACTAGAGGTGGTAGAAGATATTTTGTAACTTTTATTGATGATTATTCTAAGTATTGTTATGTATACCTTCTTAAGACTAAAGACGAGGTTTTAGGAAATTTTAAAATTTATAAAGCCGAGGTTGAAAAACAAACTGAAAAAAGTATTAAAATTCTTAGATCCGATAGAGGTGGAGAATATATGGATAATGATTTTACACAATTTTGCCAAGAACATGGAATAATTCACGAAGTTACAGCCCCTTACACTCCACAATCTAACGGTGTCGCTGAAAGAAAAAATAGGACTTTGCTAGATATGATAAATTGTATGCTTGTAAGTTCAGGTGCTCCCGAAAATCTTTGGGGTGAGGCATTGCTCACCGCTTGTTATGTGTTAAATAGAATTCCTAATAAAACCACTAATATTACACCTTATGAATATTGGAAAAATAGAAGTCTAAAACTTGATTATTTCAAAGTTTGGGGTTGTTTGGCTAAAGTAGGAATTCCAGAACCAAAGAAAAGAAAAATAGGATCTAAAACAGTAGATGCTATCTTTATAGGGTATACTCAAGGTACAACAAATAGGTTTCTTGTAATTCATTCTGATAATCCCGATGTTTCCCCTAATACTATTATTGAGGCTAGAGATGCAACCTATTTTGAGGATATTTTTCCTTATAAGACTAGGATGCTAAAACAAGTCGCTAGCTCTAGTTCTAATTCAATGTCAAACATTCCTAGTACATCAACATCATTAGAAGAACCTAGAAGAAGTAAAAGAGGTAGGATAGAAAAAGATTATGGAGATGATTTTCTTGTTTATTCTGTTGAAGGTGAACCATCTACTTATTCGGAAGCTATGTCTTCACCAGATGCTCCTTTTTGGAAAGAAGCCATAGATAGTGAAATGAAATCTCTTTTGGAGAATAATTCTTGGCATTTAACTGACTTACCTAAAGGTTTTAAAACTGTAGGGTGTAGATGGGTATTTAAGAAAAAATTGAGGCCTGATGGATCTGTAGATAAGTACAAAGCTAGGTTAGTTGCTAAAGGGTTTACACAAAAGAAAGGAATTGATTATTTTAACACATATTCACCTGTAGCTAGCATAACCACTATTAGGACTCTCCTAGCCTTAGCTTCTATTTATAAATTACATATACACCAAATGGATGTTAAAACAGCCTTTTTAAATGGTGATTTAGAGGAAGAAATTTATATGGAACAACCAGAAGGTTTTATAGTAAAAGGGAAAGAAAATAAAGTATGTAGGTTAGTAAAATCGATATATGGTTTAAAACAAGCCTCTAAAGATTGGTTTAAAAAATTTGATTGTGTGATTACTAAATATGGATTTGTTTCAAATGAATATGATAAATGTTTATATTATAAAGTGATTGGTGATGAATATGTCATTATATGCATTTATGTGGATGATATTTTAATTTTTAGTAGATCAATGTCTTGTATTGTTGATATTAAAAATTATCTTTCTAAAAATTTTGATATGAAAGACTTAGGAGAGGCAAATGTGATTTTAGGAATGAGAATTTTTAGAAGTGAAAAGGGGATTCACATATCATTAAGTCATTCAATTGAGAAAATGCTTAAAAAATATAATTATATGGATTGTAGACCTGTATCAACACCTTATGACTCGAGTGTAGCTCTTAATAAAAATAAAGGCAATCCTATTTCACAACATAAATACTCTCAAATAATAGGCTCTCTACTATACATCTCAAATAGAACAAGACCTGACATATCTTATGCTGTAGGAAGACTTAGTAGATATACAAGTAACCCAAGTCAAGAACATTGGACAGCTTTAGAGAGAGTACTTAAGTATTTAAAAGGCACTATAGATTATTCACTTATATATAGTGGTCATCCTGATTTACTAGAAGGATATTCTGATGCAAATTGGGTAACTGATTCACGTCAAGTAAAATCCACTTCCGGTTTTATATTTTTGTTTGGTGGTGGTGCTATATCTTGGGGTTCCGTTAAACAAACTATAATTGCTAGAAGTACATCTGATGCTGAGTTAATTGCTCTTGACACTACATGTTTGGAAGCTGAATGGCTTCGTAATTTGTTACTTGACTTATCGTTTTTGTTTAAAATTGTTCCACCTGTTCATGTACATTGTGATTCTACTGCTGTTCTTGACTTACTGGCACAGGAAACTGTTAATGCTAAATTGAATAGGCATCTGCAAATACGTTACAAATCAATCAAGCGCTTGATGAGAGATTATGTGACCTTAGATTTTGTAAGGTCAGAAGAGAATTTATCGGATCCTTTGACAAAGGGTCTATCTAGGAAAAAGATCCTAGATTCATCGAGGGGAATGGGGTTAAGTCCATAATTATGCATCATCGACAGTGGCAACCCTACTTGTTTAATAAGTTCCAAGGGTAGAAACAAGCTGAATAGATGATTGTGTGTGAGCCTTCAATATAAGGAGTAATACTCCTTAGAAGATGTACATAGATACATTCTTCTACCCCATTCCTATGATGATGAAGTGCTCATATAGTGAACGGTAAGGTTGAGTATTTATACTCTTAATAAGTCTTAAGGCAGAATTTGCAAGGTATTTATCCGTTCACTAATACCTTTGAGGACTTACCTACGTGAGAGGAGTTGTGTGGCCGCAACTATGAGGTACGGGCTAATCTCTAAAACTCTCATGAGTCGGTTATTGCGCATGGCCATTATAGCGCAAGCCCTAACAATTGTTTTTCCGTATTATGTGTGCTTTTGTCAATTTTTGGTTAAAAGATTCAAGTTCCAGGCCTAGTCCACTTAGTTTCTTCAAAATGCGACAAATGTCACTAGGCGCGGGTTCCAAGCCGGAAGCTACCCGTGTTGAATACATAATAACATAAGCTCCATATTATATTTGCTGTATTAATTTGGTTGTTTTAAATTTTATTTTGGGGGGGATTGTTATATATTTGCCAAATATATGTTAATTATAAAAATAAAATTTAAAAGATATAATTTGCCTTATCCATTTGGGTTTTGGTTTTAGTCAACAATTATTTATTGACAAAGATTAGTCAATATCTTTTATTTATTTTTCCTCCCGTTGCTTTTCCTCCCGTTGCTTTGCACGTTTCTGGTTTTTACATTAAGACCATATCTTCTCTTTTAATACATACTAGTAAAGAGCTTGCGGCTGTTACTTTTTGAGTTCCTATATAACTACGCTTGACAATCAGGAGTAGTGATAAGCATCAATTCATAATCTCGCTATATCTACAATAGCTATTCTCCTTCCTCCTTCTCTATATCACACATCTAGTTACATATACATATCAATTGGGTTATATAATTGTACAATTAGTATTTTGTGGGTGTTAATTTGGAGCATCGGAAAAACTTTGTTGATATCCTGATCCTTCGTGCACGGAAAAGGAAAACTAAATTGGGTGTTGTACCGCTAAGGAGTTGCCACAAAAACCTTGCACGAGAAGGGGCACTATTCCTTAGGGCAGTGTTTTCACACGCCTCACCAGGCCACTCTCTAAACCCTGTTAATTCAATCTATATTTCAGATTTTTTATCTCCAATTTGCTTGTTAGTCTTGTTGATTTATTCTGCAATTTTTTTGCGTTGGTGCTCTGTTTTCCATCTGTTTTCATTATATTAGTTTGCCTCTGGAAACAATTGTATTACTGTTGGAACTTAAGTTTACGGTTTTGGTTATATGTATATGCTGGCTAACCAAATCTGCAGGAGCATTTTTACAACACCATGATGGCCAAAGAATCCATGAAATTCATGAGAACAAATGTTTTTAATTTGTTTTTGTCAATACAACTGAAACTAGGCAGCAACCTGAAAACCTCGAGCCGAACATCAAACGATATCACAACCAGACTGATTTCAGCATCCTGCCTCTTCTCATTCAACCAAAAAGGAGATCCATTGAAAATTATTGGCTTCCTTTTTGGATAAATTTCCCCGCGGTAAAGGATGTTGGAGGGAGCTATTTTCTTCCAACAAGCAGCTTTGCATGAATATACATCAACTGCTAATGGTTTTTCTTCGATCAGGGAACCATTCATTACCTTAAAATCATTCTCCACCGAATCATAACCAAATCCTAAAAGGACATCATATCTTCGAACACTTCTCTTCGGAAGAGGTGGTATCACCAAACATAGATTTGTGGCAGGATTCCAAATCACAATATCCACTTTTGAAGCATCCTTGACCCAACGGAAGACACATACTAATCCATCAATGCAACCAACTACAAAAGAGTTATAGAAACTTACTTGATGCAGTATGAGAGAGTCTCTGCTGAGGTTATGATGAAGCTGCGTCTTGACGAAATTATGGTCGGTTGAGATAAGCAAATTCCAGGATTTACAAACATGTTTAAACCGCAAAAGTGATTTCACAGGAAGTCTAGGCAGTATCTCCCATTCAATAACTTCTGGAGGCAGGACAGAAACAAGATTGCTGCTTGCTTTTGCTTTCTTAGTTGAGGATCTTGTAATGGCCATATTTGATATTAAACTTTGGACAAAGTTACGAGTCCTTATAAAGACATAAGTTGTGTATAACTTCTTATAACGAAGAACTACATAAGAAAACATAAATCAGTTTTGATTTGGAATTGAAGAGCAGATATTTGTCCTCTATCTTATAGTATCCCTAATCCTAATATCATTAGAACAATATATTGATAAAGTATCTAAAGCATACTATTAATATTTATCAACTAAATTTGATAAGTAACTTTCTAGCGGTTCATCCAATATTTTACAAAATTAAGTGAACATACAATTTTTTAAGTTTATGTAACTATGAATTATGACAAATATATTTAGTTAAATTCGCCTCTTTAAAAATAATAACAAAATTTGTATTATAAAAGTAATAATGTAATATTAAACTTAATGAAAATAAATTTGTACAAAACTAACTTAATATAAAATTTTCACTTATCTATAAAATTAAAATAAATAAAAATAAATGCACTCATAATTAAACTCTCTAAAATTGTTACACAAGAGCCTGAACAATTAGAACATAAGGTGAAATGTCAGCCAGAAAATGAGCACCATTCGACAGGGCCAGATACAGATACAGAAATTAGAAATCTTGTTGGTTTTTTTAATAGGATTTTAGTAGCTACCTGTGTATCCACATATGGACTATACTTGACAAATATAAAAATTTGGTGTGAAAGATGAGGGTTATTTGGAAGATCTTGATAAGTAGCTAGTTTCTTGAAGAAATCAGTGGCGGAACCAGGAGTAAATCTTAGGGGGCTCAAATTCGAAAGCGCAACTGAGTAGATTGTCACGGGTTCGCCGTTGAATGAATTTATAACAGTGATATGTTGAGTTAGGGGATTGTCAAGTGAGTGCGTATGACTTATGAGTGTATCTTTTTGAATGTACTCTCTATCCCAAATTAGATGATCCTTTTGAGAAAATTTTTTATTCCGAAATAGTTAAGTCTCTTTCTTTTCAATGCACATGTATCAACAATTTTTCATCTTACCCTTTCTTATTTATCATTTCCAATATACCATCTAACCAATGTTATGATAAGTCAACATAATAAATATGGGCAGAGATAGAAAAAAGAACAATCTTTTGATACTCCTTAATATGTGTGAAATAAGTAAAAATCTCATCTAAATTAGGATGAAAGGGAGTATTTGTTAATCTCTCTTTAGACTAAGAGCAAGTCCAAAGTAGAGAGAAAAAGAGTGTATATAAGAATTTATTAGAAAATATAGTATAGAGCAAGGAGACAAAGGTGCCTTATAAATAAGGTCGGAAAAGGTTGTCCTAATGATCAGGCCCGATCCTGAACTTTCAGGGGCCCTAGGCAAAAAATAAAATTGGGGCCTTTTTTAGGGTAGCGGTCCACAATCATTAATGGCTGTGGAGGAGTGAAGTAACACACAAGTTTTGGGTCGTTGGATGAATATCCGGCGGCCATGAGAAGATCCCGGTCCAGCGGTAAAAAAATGCTGGACATGTTAAAATTTTTAATATAATCCTGACCTCTGGATATTCATCCAACGACCCAAGAACAGTAAGCTAACTAAACAATCCCTGGCAAAAATTTTACTAAAATATATTACAAAAAAGTTCCAAATAATTTATAAGTAATGACATAATACACAATCTAACATCTCATAAAAAAATAAGTTTTACGAGCTTTCCGAGATGCTCATTGATGACCAAGAAACCCTTGATTTATCAATTGCAGAATCTCTGAATAACTTCAATTCATAGATGATAAACCTCACAAGTGATGCACCTTCCAACTACAACTTATCTCTATTTAAATTGTAGAAAGAAATAGTTGTCATAGTTAAGAATAGATGAAAATTCCAAGAGATTTAGTGGTTATAACGCCTTGTTTTTTTTGGGAAGTATTCAGATTAAATGGAGACGGAAGAGATGGATATGAGGGGAGAAGGAGAGACGAGCAGCGAGCTGAAATAAAATTGGGTTAGGTATTTGGATGTGTAATGTGTTATGGATCTGTTGTATTATTTCTTATGTATCACTTTTTTCTTATCGACAAGTTCTCTTGCCTTTTAATATTTTCTTTCATTTTTCTTATTTATTAATTTAATTATTTTGTCAATCAATTTTAATATTTTCTATGTAAAAAAATAGCTCAAAAATAATAATTATTTTAACAAAAATAATTTTAATATTTTCTACCTTAAAAATATTAATATAAATGAAAATAATAATTTTTTGACAAAAAAATAACATAATTAAATAACTTAAAATTTTTGGGCCCCTCTCAGTCTTGGGCCCTAGGCCACTGCCCCTCTGGCCTACCCTCAGAACCGGGCCTGCTAATGATATAAAGCATCACTAGGATATTGTTGGATCAACATTTTTCTTCAAATACCCTAAATTATGACTTAGAACATGTTATAAAGTATCTTTTGGACACGTTCTAAGTGCCCTGAATTATACTGACATCAATAATTCAGCGGGGGCTGGAAAAAAAAATATGCACTGTTTTTTCGAGGTTAGGGGGGGCTCTAGCATCCCCTAGCCCCCTCTGGTTCCGCCACTGGAAGAAATATTGACACTTTGTTGGTTCTTGTACAGAATTTTATTGTGTTGCAAAGGGAGCGTTTTAGAGACATTGAACATAAGTATAGCTAGTGCTCACAAGAACAGCTAGCGAAAATGGAGAGGAAGGTAAGAGATGATTCTTGACTGTTTTACGACGAATCTCACTGTACATCAAGTATATAGATCTGACTGATAGTAGTATTCCAAAATTTTCTCAGTAAATGAAAAAACTCAGAATAAAAGGCACAATAATTAAAGAAGCAGGTTCTAAGTAAAAAACATGTACTGAATCATATATATTGATAACTAGGGGCAAGCTCTAGTGTCTCTGTGAAGAAATATGAAATTGCCTTCATATCTTTTGTCGGAAAGGGGCTTCATCCCCTTAACAAAACTCAGGCTTTCTGAGTAGTTGAAGCAGTTATATGTGATCTGTTCTGGAAAGGAGCTGTCTTTAAGTAATTTGATTGTATGGGTTTTGGGATTGACGCCATATAATCTGCAACCATGGGCATTCAGAAATAAAATGTCACCATTCCTAGAACACGGTACTATGCTATGCAACCAAATATTTGGCTCTTCACATATGAATGGTCCAATAGATATCTTCTTGTTCCAAACGCTACTTCTCTGATTGAAAATATAAACATCAATTGGTACTAGAAAATACATTCTTTCATCGTAGACCATGATCGCAAAAGAATCCATGAAATTCATGAGAACAAATGTTTTTAAGTAGTTATTGTGAATACAACTGAACCTAGGCAGCAACCTGAAAACCTCGAGGCGAACATCAAACGATATCACAACCAGACTGATTTCCGCGTCCTGCCTCGTCCAAATCAACCAAAAAGGAGATCCATTGAAAATTATTGGCTTCCTTCCTTGATAAATTTGTTGGGCCGCGCAACACCCGTTAACTCCGCATTAGTATGATATTGTCCGCTCTGGGCCGTGGCCAAGCCTGCACGGATTTGCTTTGGGGCTCCTCCCAAAAGGCCTCATACTAATGGAGTTCTTTGGCTGCTTATATTCAAGATAAATTTTCTTTATCTTTCCGATGTGGGACTTGGGTTGAACCCACTCAACAATCTCCCCTCAATCCAAGAACCACCAATCTTGTGACTCTTATACCGCCGCTACTCATTGATTCCTCATCTTGCGGGACACGCCGTCCGACCACCTTTGTCGGAAAGACTTTCGACACAAGCCGTCCAAGACCTCCAATCGTAGTTCTGGAGAGCCTCCCCACATCACACAACTGCAGCCCGCAACCCCAAGATCAACTTCTTAACCTCGCTCTGATACCACTTTTTGGGCCGCGCAACACCCGTTAACTCCGCATTAGTATGATATTGTCCGCTCTGGGCCGTGGCCAAGCCCACACGGATTTGCTTTCGGGCTCCTCCCAAAAGGCCTCATACTAATGGAGTTCTTTGGCTGCTTATATTCAAGATAAATTTTCTTTATCTTTCCGATGTGGGACTTGGGTTGAACCCACTCAACAAAATTTCCCCGCGGTAAAGTATGTTGGAGGGAGCAATTTGCTTCCAACGAGCAGCTTTGCATGAATATACATCAACTGCTAATGGTTTTTCTCTAATCAGGTAACCATAAATCACCTTAAAATCATTCTCCACAGAATCATAACCAAATCCTAAAAGGACATCATATCTTCCAACACTTCTCTTCGGAAGAGGAGGCATCACCAAACACAGATTTGTGGCAGGATTCCAAATCGCAATTTCCAATACTTTTGAAGCATCGCCGACCCAACGGAAGACACATACTAATCCATCAATGCAGCCAACTACCAAAGAGTTAGAGTAACTTTCATGACATAGTCCATGATGCAGTATGAGAGAGTTTCTGCAGGGGTTATGATGAAGCTGCGACTTGACGAAGTTATGGTCGGTTGAGATATGCAAATTCCAGGATTTACAAACAGATTTATATTGCAAAAGTGATTTTACAGAAAGTCTAGGCAGTATCTCCCATTCGATAACTTCTGGAGGCAGGACAGAAACAAGATTGTTGCTTGCTTTTGCTTTCTTGGTTAAGGATCTTGTAATGGCCATATTTGATACTAAACTTTGGACAAAGTTACGAGCCCTTATAAAGACATAAGTTTCTTATAATAAAGAACTACATGAGAACATAATTCAGTTTTGATTCCGAATTAAAAAGCAGATATTTGTTTGTGACAAAAAAAAAGAGGGCAGATATTTGTCCTCTCTAGCTATCTCAGGGTATCGATAATCCTATTATTATTTGAACAATATACTAGTTGATGACCCGTGCCAAGCACGAGTTTAAATAAATTTTTAAAATTTATTATTTATTGGAAGGATAATTTTTTCTTAATTATATTATCATATTTTTATTATAATTATTATAATTATTGTTTTTTAATGATATTTAAATTATTGTTATTTGAAAATAAGACTTTCTATATATTAAAATTTGATCTTATTTTAAATTTATTTTATAACAATATGGGCCCCCGTTCTATGGAGTTCACAAAATAAAGAGTATCGGAGTTCAAAATTATTTAAAAATAATCTATTCGTTTTAATTTTAATTTGTTTAATCCACAATATTTGTAAACATTCGACAATCCGCGGATTATATTCTACGATTTAATCGTTGCAATAAAAAAATAAAACAATAATTTTATAAATCACTAACACTATATATGTTCTAAAATATAACTCATAAGAGAATAATGATCTTAATGATTGTTGGAGTTGAAAGATGTTAATGATTAATTGATAATTATATTTAAAACTATTTAAAGATGATAAATTATATATAAATTTGAATAATTAAAAATATTATTTACGACTAAACTAAAAGATTATGACCGGTACTTACTACAGCTTAAATGTGGACTTTACGAAACTTAACTCTAACAATATGTTTTATTTTAATAAAATCAGTATATTGTTTGTTGAATTTTAAATTGTGAAAATAATATTCAAGATCAACACATATAAGTTCGTTTATAGTGTCTTTAATCTCGAATAAAATTCAAAATTTTAAGTCGTAATTGTTATATTCAATCTAATAGGCAAACATTATATATAATTATATTTGGAGTTCTTGTAAATATAACAGTAGTGTTGTAGTTGTTTGACAAACTAATATTGTAGTTTGACAAAGTTAATTAACTTTCCAAAACTAATTTGATATCAAATTGACGGATGTCTTGTGTTTCAATACTTTTATTATATGTTGCAATATGGACAATGACTTCATTCTCTTCGAGTTTCTGTTTGTCAAGTCAGAGTTAACTACAAAAGAGTTATAGAAACTTTCTTGCTGCAGTATGAGAGAGTCTCTGCTGAGGTTCTGATGAAGCTGCGTCTTGACGAAACTATGGTCGGTTGAGATAAGCAAATTCCAGGATTTACAAACAGATTTAAACCGCAAAAGTGATTTCACAGGAAGTCTGGGCAGTATCTCCCATTCAATAACTTCTGGAGGCAGGACAGAAACAAGATCGTTGCTTGCATTTGCTTTCTTAGTTAAGGATCTTGTAATGACCATTTTTGATATGAAACTTTGGACAAAGTTACGAGTCCTTATAAAGACATAAGTTGTGTATAACTTCTTTTAATAAAGAACTACATGAAAAAACATAATTTAGTTTTGATTCGGAATTGGAATTGAAGAGCAGATATTTGTCCTCTCCATCTCAGGATATGAATATCCATAATCCTATATTTGCCCAAAAAGGAACTAATCACATAAATGTATGTCTTTAAATATAATAATGAAATTTTATTATAAAAATAATATTATAATATTACAATTAAAGCATCCTTGTGCTAACCGAAGATACATACTAATATATCGATGCAGCCAACTATACGAGTTTATGCAGAGATAAAAGTCATATGTATACTTTGGTTATTTTGAAAAAAAATATTTATAATTTTTTGAAAATAAATAACTTACTAGCTTATATTGCACGGGCGGTTAACATATTTGTTATTTTATCGTATGTATTTTAAATTTACCTAATTTTATTGTAAAAGTAAAATTATGATAGAATAATGTGGTTGAATAAATATTTTATTTAACAGTTGGATAAATTCTTCATAGTTAAGTCCGTCAAATGGCTAATTAAAAATTAGATCGAACTATATATTTTAATGTGAATGTTAAAATATTTTTTTTACATGTTATAATTTAAGGAGGCCTATAAACTCAGATATAAACTAACCAATCAACGTTTTAATATTTCGTTATTAATAATTAATAATATGATATAAAACATTTTATAATTTAAAGAAACGATGAAACCAAATACGAACCCACCATACTAATCTAAATTTAATGTTTTGGTTTAATAGATAATAAAAAATATACTATAACATATTATAAATTCAAGAACTCCGTGGATCGAATACTAACCGATTTACCAAACTTAACTAACTGACCAACCAACCAACTGAACTTTTTATTTTCGGCTTTAATAGTGTAATAATATATAGTATATGATAGATTTGTAATATTTCTTTTAATGTGAGATCATTATAGTATTAAAAATAGTGTTATTAATGTATTTTGGTCGAATAATATCACATGTTATTTATTAATAATTATATTTAATGATATTATATTTTAAAATATATGTCGTCCGTGTTAATTGCAAAAGCTCGATTTTTTTAGTTAGAAAATCCGAAAAGGATAATACGTTTGGATTAAAAAGGCAATTACTATGTTGCTCGATATTATTTTAGAATATTGAGTTTTTTTAGCTAAAAAATTTATAAAAGATAATTTATTTTAGTTAAAAAGAATAATTGGTTATATAGATATGCCCATACTTCGGCCCAAGTACCGACCGCCCGACCAATATAATAATACACCCTCTACTTTTTTTATTATTTGACGTTTAGACTTTTGGCACACATCTTTACGTATAAATATGTCGCCCATGTCCGTATTAATTGTAAAAGATTGATTTTTTTAGTTAAAAAATTTATAAGAAGATAATATACTTTAGTTAAAAAAAGTAATTACCATGTTTCTCAATGTTATTGTAGAATATTGAGTTTTTCAATCAGAATTATAAAAAAGGTAATATATTTCAATTAAAAGGATTAATTGGTTATATGGATAGGCCCGTACTTTGGTCCAAATTAAAAAGAATATTGGTTATATAGATAGGCCCAGAATAATTGGTTATATAGATAGGCCCGTATTTTGGTTCAAGTATTGACCTACCAAACTTTAATTTTTCGATTTTAAAAGGATTAATTGGTTATATAGATAGGCCCGTACTTGGGCCCAAATCAAAAAAAAAATTGGTTATATAGATAGGTCTGTATTTTAGCCCAAGTACCGACCGACCAAATTTTTAATGTTTCGGTTTTAATAGTACTAGCTTATATCCCGTGTAAGGCACGGGAGCTTTTTAATTATTTAAAAACTTTTTAAATATATTTTAAATGGTGGGGAAAATTTAATTTACAAATAATAAATTAAAATTTTCAATTAAATAAATTTTACTTGAATCGAATCCAAAATATTAGTTTTCCATGATTTAACGGTTATGAGTGACTTAATCTAACACATTTATCTTTAATAATAAAAATATTTGTTTTGGATCATAAACATGTGAAAGACAGAATTTGCTTTGGATTCAGAAAAGGAATTATAAACATGCAAGTAGATATCAGTTACCTAATGGAACATAAGTTAATTTTGTTTTAATCTAACGGTGCTTATTTGTTCAATATTCGATCCAACGGATGATAAGGTTTAGGACCGAACAACCATGCGTCCAAATTATTTCCCTTACGATAATTATATATAAGTATATAATTAGCTTATAGCCCGTGCAAGCACGAGAGCTTTTTAATTATTTAATTTATAAATAATAAATTAAAATTTTTAATAAAATAAAATTCGAAATTATGATTTGTTTGTAAGTTAGAACTGTTGTAAATACACCATCACTACCATTAATGGCTTCAAATAAACTATTGTAATCAAGCCATTCCTTTTCTCGTATGTATCATGCCAAAGTAATTAAATTTTTTTTATCAAATTTTAATATATTTTGAGTAGAATACGTTATGCCAACTCCTATCAGATTATATTTATAAATGTATTTTATATTAGAATTATTATAATGTGATTTAAATATTTTTCAGAAAACTTATATGGTTCTAGATTAATATTGATAAACATAATTTGTTTAGAATTAAGAAAAGGAATTATAAACATGCAATAAGAAGGTAGAATCCATTTTAAATTAAGAAAAAGTTTTTGTATTTGTTCCTCGTATAAATTCGGCTTATTAATTTTAAAAATATTGTAAAAAAATTGTGAAAGTGTAAATTGTGGTTTATATGATTCTACAAATAAAACTGGTAAGAAATATTTATTTTATTATATATAAGTATATAATAGTATAGATGATGTGTAAAATTATAACAAACGGCAAGAGCACGGTGTTTGTGGTTACAGTAGTGTATATCGGCAAATTACGGGAGTAGACAGGTTCTATCTGTTAAATTTGCTACTGATTGTTTCAAGAGAGCCATCAATTATTTTAATATTTTAAAACGAGACATTAACAGATAATATAAAAATCTAGGACAATTAAGTCCATCATGCTAACACTAGCTTTCGAAAGGGCCAGATACAGATACAGAGGCTTCAAGGAAGAGATACAAGATAGACAAATGAAAAGAAAGAGAGGAGTATGTTCTGTATTATTCTTTTTAAGTATTATGGTCATCAGTATACTCTGTTATCTTTCTTACAAGAAAGAAACTACTCTTGCTTAACTGAAGCTACTCTTGTTTAAGTAGTGGTTCTTACAAGAACAGCGAGCAAAAATGGAGAGGAAGGTAAGAGATGATTCTTGACTGTTTTACAACAAATCTAATACGCAATATCAATCAATTAAGATACTCAATACCTGAAATTAAGATCGAAGAATGCTCATCAATGCATCAAGTATATAGATCTTATTGATATTAGTATTCCAAAATTTTCACACTAAATGAAAAAACCCAAAATGAAAACCGCAATTATTTAAAGAAGCAGGTTCTAAACAGAAAACACGTACTTAATCATATATATTGATAACTAGGGGCGAGCTCTAGCGTGTCTCTGTGAAGAAATATGAAACTGCCTTCATATCTTTTGTCGGAAAGGGGCTTCATCCCCTTAACAAAACTCAGGCTCTCAGAGTAGTTGAAGCAATTATATATCCGTTCTGGAAATGAGCCGTCCTTAAGTAATTTGATTGTATGGGTTTTGGGATTGACGCCATATAATCTGCAACTACGGGCATTCAGAAATAGAATGTCACCATTCCTAGAACACGGTATTATGCTATGCAACATAATAGTCTCAGGTATTCTTATAAATGTTCCAATAGCAATCTCCTTCAACTTAATATCCGGCTCTTTACATATAATTGGTCCAATAGATATCTTCTTGTTCCAAACACTACTTATCTGATTAAAAATATAAACATCAATTGGTTCTACAGAATACCTTCCCACATCATAGACCATGATCGCAAGAGAATCCATGAAATCCGTGAAAACAAATTTTCTGAAGTTTTTAGTGGCCACACAACTAAAACTAGGTAGCAACCTGAAAACCTCGAGCCGAACATCAAACGATATCACAACCAGACTGATTTCTGCGTCCTGCCTCTTCCGAATCAACCAAAAAGGAGATCCGTTGAAAATTATTGGCTTCCATTTTTGAGAAATTTTCCCGCGGTAAAGTATGTTAGAGGGAGCAATTTTCTTCCAACAAGCAGCTTTGCATGAATAGACATCACATGCTAATGGTTTTTCTTCAATCAGGGAACCATAAATTACCTTAAAATCATTCTCCACCGAATCATAACCAAATCCTAAAAGGACATCATATCTTCGAACACTTCTCTTTGGAAGAGGTGGTATCGCCAAACACAGATTTGTGGCAGGATTCCAAATCGCAATATCCACTTTTGAAGCATCCTTGACCCAACGGAAGACACATACTAATCCATCAATGCAACCAACTACAAAAGAGTTATAGAAACTTACTTGATGCAGTATGAGAGAGTCTCTGCTGAGGTTATGATGAAGCTGCGACTTGACGAAATTATGGTCGGTTGAGATAAGCAAATTCCAGGATTTACAAACAGATTTATATTGTAAAAGTGATTTTACAGAGAGTCTAGGCAGTATCTCCCATTCAATAACTTCTGGAGGCAGGACAGAAACAAGATTGTTGCTTTCTGTTGCTTTCTTGGTTAAGGATCCTGTAATAGCCATGTTTGATATTAAACTTTGGACAAAGTTACGAGTAGGCATAAGTTGGGTATAACTTCTTATAATAAAGAGCCACTAAGAAAACATAAATCAGTTTTGATTCGGAATTGAAGAGCTGATATATTTGTCCTCTCTATCTTATTGTATTTATTACCCTAATATCATTCTAACAATATATTAAATAGTTTTGTTAGAGAAAAATTATTTAAAACATCAACATTGCTATAATTTGTGGTTCAAAATTTTCGTCAATCTAATATTCTTTTTTTTATAGATTAATAATATTCAATTTTTATAAATTTTAACAATAAAAATTATGGAAAATATAATTTATAATTAGTCAAAGAAAATTATTATTAATAACATATATTAATATTTAAAAAATATATTTAAAAATATAATAAAATAAATATTATTTCTAGTACCTATTTACAATATAGAAAACTCTGTAACCTTTTTTAATTTTTATTTTGTCTACTCCAAGACAAACAGAAAGCAATAAATAATACTCCCTCCATCCCCTTTTACATGTCACCATTTGACTCTTGACCAGTCAAATTGACCAAATTTTGACTAAACATTACAAATTATCTCTTCATTATTTTCGAAATCTGAAAATTGCATATTAAAATACACTAAATATACTTTCTAATGACATATTTTTATTATTTTTCGAATTATATGATATATGTAAAATTTCAGTCAAAATATAGTCAATTTGACTGATCAAAAGTCAAACAAGGAAATATAAAAGGAGACGGAGGGAGTAGTATAATTTGTAGTTCAAAATTTTGGTTATGTTTATTTATGTCACTTTATAACCAAAAGTCTGTAATAAGTAGAGTTCTCTTACTCTTACATCACTAAACATTAAAAACACTATATAAACTCCACTGTTATCCTTTTAAATATAATTTACAATTAGTTAAAAAATAAAAAGATTAACCTACTATTATTAACATATATTAATATTATAAAATATTTAAAAGACAAACCCGAAGTCAACTAAAAAATTTATATAAATACTTTTAAAGCATCCTTGTACATAGTAATCTATCAAGTAGAGATAAAAGCCAGATGTACACTTTGGTTTATTTTGGAAAAAAGTATTTATAATTTCTCGAAAATAAGCGACTTATTTATGAAAATGATAGTGTAAAATTATCATAAACAACAAGAATACCGTGTCTGTGGTTATAGTAGTGGGGTCCTGTTCCCTGACATGTGGTTGTCAGGGAACGTTTATTTGACAACCTACTCCCCAGCCGTTGGATCGACGATCCAACGGCTGGGACAAAAGATTCAGTTTTTAAGTGTCCGCGCTTAAAAACCGCGGACACTAGGTCTTTCCGCGTGTTTCTCCCGCGGACATACATGCCTACCCGCGGTTAATAACAGCGGACAACACAGACTGTGAACCTAAGTGTCTACTTCTAAAAAAATATGAAATTATACTCTTTTTTTTTTTGAATTTATGGATTTAGATGATTATTATGATTAAACTAATTTTGTTTTGAATAAATAACAATTAACTTTATTTTATATTATATGTTTAGAATTCTTTGTTTATATATTTTAATAGTTAGTAGATTATTATTAAAATTATCATTATTACCTATACATTCTAATCTTAGTATTTTATCATAAATTTAATTGTTATTTTTTTAAATTATTTTATTGATTGACTAATTTTTTTGTGAATAGTTAATATATAATTTTTATTCTTGTCACATATTATATATTATAAGTATTATTTATTTTTTGTGTTATATAAAATATATCTAAATTTAATTTATTTAACAAAAATATAAAATGCTACTTAGACAATGTATATTTTTTAGACGTTTTTCTTGTTTTAAGTTTTAAATTAATTTAAAAGAGAATAATATTTATGTGGTATATATATCCAATAAAAAGAATAATATTTATATATTTTACAGAGAATAATATTTATGTGTTATATATACCACATAAAAGAGAATAATATTTATTATATATTCTCTTTAAGTACATAAATATCACCCTAACCACAAAGTCTTTTACAACATTACACAAGCTTGTTAAAGTAAAAGAAAAAAACAATATAAACAGCAAACCATGCAGCTAGAAAGCAAGAAGGATCGAGAAAATACAAAAATATTTAGCATAAACGTCTAAAAACATACATTGTCTAAGTAGCATTTTATATTTTTGTTAAATAAATTGAATTTAAATATATTTTATATAACACAAAAAATAAATAATACTTATAATATATAATATGTGACAAGAATAAAAATTCTATATTAACTATTCACAAAAAAATTAGTCAATCAATAAAAAAAATTTAAAAAAATAACAATTAAATTTATGATAAAATACTAAGATTAGAATGTATAGGTAATAATGATAATTTTAATAATAATCTACTAACTATTAAAAATATATAAACAAAGAATTCTAAACATATAATATAAAATAAAGTTAATTGTTATTTATTCAAAACAAAATTAGTTTAATCATAATAATCATCTAAATCCATAAATTCAAAAAAAAAAAAGAGAGTATAATTTCATATTTTTTTAGAAGTAGACACTTAGGGTTTTCACAATCTGTGTTGTCCGCTGTTATTAACCGCGGATAGGCATGTGTGTCCGCAGGAGAAACACGCGGAAAGACCTAGTGTCCGCGGTTTTTAACCGCGGACACTTAAAAACTGAATCTTTTGTCCCAGCCGTTGGATCGTCGATCCAACGGCTGGGGAGTAGGTTGTCAAATAAACGTTTCCTGACAACCACATGTCAGGGAACAGGACCCATAGTAGTGTATATAGGCAAATAAGGGAGTAGACAGTTTCAAGAGAGTCATCAATTATTTGAATATTTTAAATTGACGTATGACTAAATTAAGATTAATTATTACCTCCATCCCAAATTAGATGAACTAGTTGACTTTGGGCACGTAACTTTAGGTGCATTGACCGTCTATTTCCGAAATTTATTTTTTCTTTTGTAAATAAAAATTTCATATTTTAATTTTTATTAGCAAAAATAAAATTTTAAAAATACAGTCAATGAACCTTAAATTGTGTGCCCAAAGTCAAAGTGGTCATCTAATTTGGGATGGAGGGAGTAAGAGCAAGTCCAAGAGAAGCCCTATATCATGTCCTAAGTTAAAATTTAGGGCATTTGATAAAAAAGGTTGCTCCAACAATGTCCTAGTGATGCCTTATATCACTAGGACAACCTCTCCAAGCCCTATTTTTGAGGCACTCTCTCTCCTTGCCCTATCCCATATTTTATAATAAATTTCTACCAACACTCTCTTTCTCTCTCTACTTTATATTATGTTTTAATGATGAAAGTGAACTTTTAATAATAAAATATTAAACATATAGAGAAAATAAGGCACATTGTTGGAGTTGAAGTCGGTAGAATATGTCCTAAACTACTAGGACATAAGAGCAAGTCCAACAGTGTCCTAGTTGAAGCCCTAAATATAATATAAAAAATTATGTCCTAGTAGTTTAGGACATATTCAACCAACTTCAACTCCAACAATGTGCCTTATTTTCTCTATTTGTTTAATATTTTATTATTGAAAGTTCACTTTCTTCATTAAAACATAATAGAAAGTAGAGAGAGAAAGAGGGTGTAGATAGATATTTATTATAAAATATGAGATAGGGCAAGGAGAGAGTGTGCCTCAAAAATAAGGCTTGATGGAGTTGTCCTAGTGATATAAGGCATCACTAGGACATTGTTGGAGCAGTTTTTTTTATCAAATGCCCTAAATTTTAACTTAGGACAACAATTTGAGGCACTCTTGGACTTGCTCTAATATATTATATTTAAGGCTCCAACTAGGACACTGTTGGACTTGCTCTAATCTAACTGAGTAAGATACAAGATAGTGAAAAGAAAGAGAGAAGAATATTGTGTTCTGTTAAAGTATTAATGTCAGTAGTGTACTCTGTATCCATTCAGAAAAAGGTATTACAAGTTCAAAATCCATTGCCTTCAAAAAGACAATGATATCTATGTGTAGTACTGGCCGGTTTCACATTTGATTTCAATCACATGTACTGAATTATATATATTGATAACTAGGGGCAAGCTCCAGCATCTCTCTGTGAAGAAATATGAAACTGCCTTCATATCTTTTGTCGGAAAGGGGCTTCATCCCCTTAACAAAACTCAGGCTTTCTGAGTAGTTGGAGCAATTATATATCCGTTCTGCAAATGAGCTGTCTTTAAGTAATTTGATTGTATGAGTTTTGGGATTGACGCCATATAATCTGCAACGATGGGCATTAAGAAATAGAATGTCACCATTCCAAGAACAAGGTTTTAAGCTATGCAGCTCAATAGTTGTCTCAGGTATTCTTAATTTTCCAATAGGAATCTCCTTCAACTTTAATGGTCCAATAGATATCTTCTTGTTCCAAACACCGCTTCTCTGACTAAAAATATAAACATCAATTGGTTTTACAAAATACATTCCCTCTTCGTAGACCATGATCGCCAAAGAATCCATGAAATTCATGAGAACAAATGTTTTTAATTTGTTTTTGTCAATACAACTGAAACTAGGCAGCAACCGGAAAACCTCGAGCCGAACATCAAACGATATCACAACCAGAATGATTTCTGCATCCTGCCTCTTCTCATTCAACCAAAAAGGAGATCCATTGAAAATTATTGGCTTCCTTTTTGGATAAATTTCCCCGCGGTAAAGGATGTTGGAGGGAGCTATTTTCTTCCAACAAGCAGCTTTGCATAAAAATATATCAACTGCTAATGGTTTTTCTTCGGTCAGGGAACCATACATTACCTTAAAATCATTCTCCACCGAATCGTAACCAAATCCTAAAAGGACATCATATCTTCGAACACTTCTCTTTGGAAGAGGTGGTATCACCAAACACAGATTTGTGGCAGGATTCCAAATCGCAATATCCACTTTTGCAGCATCCTTGACCCAACGGAAGACACATACTAATCCATCAATGCAGCCAACTACAAAAGAGTTATAGAAACTTTCTTGCTGCAGTATGAGAGAGTCTCTGCTGAGGTTATGATGAAGCTGCGTCTTGACGAAATTATGGTCGGTTGATATAAGCAAATTCCAGGATTTACAAACAAGTTTAAACCGCAAAAGTGATTTCACAGGAAGTCTAGGCAGTATCTCCCATTCAATAACCTCTGGAGGCAGGACAGAAACAAGATTGTTGCTTGCTTTTGCTTTCTTAGTTGAGGATCTTGTAATGGCCATGTTTGATATTAAACTTTGGACAAAGTTACGAGTCCTTATATAAGACTGTATAACTTCTTATAACAAAGAACTACATGAGAAAACATAAATCAGTTTTGATTCGGAATTGAAGAGCAGATATTTGTCCTCTCTATCTTATAGTATCCGTAATCCTAATATCATTAGAACAATATATTGATAAAGTATCTAAAGCATACTATTAAATTAATCAACTAAATTTGATAAGTAATTTTCTAGCGGTTCATCCAATATTTTACAAAATTAAGTGAACATACAATTTTTTAAGTTTATGTAACTATGAATTATGACAAATATATTTAGTTAAATTCGCGTCTTTAAAAATAATAACAAAATTTGTATTATAAAAGTAATAATGTAATATTAAACTTAATGAAAATAAATTTGTACAAAACTAACTTAATATAAATTTTTCACTTATCTATAAAATTAAAATAAATAAAAATAAATGCACTCGTAATTAAATTTATGTTATATTCTCGTTAAACTCTTTAAAATTGTTACACAAGAGCCTGAACAATTAGAACATAAGGTGAAATGTCAGCCAGAAATTGAGCACCATTCGACAGGGCCAGATACAGATACAGAAATTAGAAATCTTGTTGGTTTTTTTAATAGGATTTTAGTAGCTACCTGTGTATCCACATATGGACTATAGTTGACAAATATAAAAATTTGGTGTGAAAGATGAGGGTTCTTTGGAAGATTTTGATAAGTAGCTAGCTTCTTGAAGAAATATTGACACTTTGTTGGTTCTTGTACAGAATTTTATTGTGTTGCAAAGGGAGCGTTTTAGAGACATTGAACATAAGTATAGCTAGTGCTCACAAGAACAGCTAGCGAAAATGGAGAGGAAGGTAAGAGATGATTCTTGACTGTTTTACGACGAATCTCACTGTACATCAAGTATATAGATCTGACTGATAGTAGTATTCCAAAATTTTCTCAGTAAATGAAAAAACTCAGAATAAAAGGCACAATAATTAAAGAAGCAGGTTCTAAGTAGAAAACATGTACTGAATCATATATATTGATAACTAGGGGCAAGCTCTAGTGTCTCTCAGTGAAGAAATATGAAATTGCCTTCATATCTTTTGTCGGAAAGGGGCTTCATCCCCTTAACAAAACTCAGGCTTTCTGAGTAGTTGAAGCAGTTATATGTGATCTGTTCTGGAAAGGAGCCGTCTTTAAGTAATTTGATTGTATGGGTTTTGGGATTGACGCCATATAATCTGCAACCATGGGCATTCAGAAATAAAATGTCACCATTCCTAGAACACGGTACTATGCTATGCAACAAAATATTTGGCTCTTCACATATGAATGGTCCAATAGATATCTTCTTGTTCCAAACGCTACTTCTCTGATTGAAAATATAAACATCAATTGGTACTAGAAAATACATTCTTTCATCGTAGACCATGATCGCAAAAGAATCCATGAAATTCATGAGAACAAATGTTTTTAAGTAGTTATTGTGAATACAACTGAACCTAGGCAGCAACCTGAAAACCTCGAGGCGAACATCAAACGATATCACAACCAGACTGATTTCCGCGTCCTGCCTCGTCCAAATCAACCAAAAAGGAGATCCATTGAAAATTATTGGCTTCCTTCCTTGATAAATTTCCCCGCGGTAAAGTATGTTGGAGGGAGCAATTTTCTTCCAACGAGCAGCTTTGCATGAATATACATCAACTGCTAATGGTTTTTCTTCGATCAGGGAGCCATAAATTACCTTAAAATCATTCTCCACCGAATCATAACCAAATCCTAAAAGGACATCATATCTTCCAACACTTCTCTTCGGAAGAGGAGGCATCACCAAACACAGATTTGTGGCAGGATTCCAAATCGCAATTTCCAATACTTTTGAAGCATCGCCGACCCAACGGAAGACACATACTAATCCATCAATGCAGCCAACTACCAAAGAGTTAGAGTAACTTTCATGACATAGTCCATGATGCAGTATGAGAGAGTTTCTGCAGGGGTTATGATGAAGCTGCGACTTGACGAAGTTATGGTCGGTTGAGATATGCAAATTCCAGGATTTACAAACAGACTTATATTGCAAAAGTGATTTTACAGAAAGTCTAGGCAGTATCTCCCATTCGATAACTTCTGGAGGCAGGACAGAAACAAGATTGTTGCTTGCTTTTGCTTTCTTTGGTTAAGGATCTTGTAATGGCCATTTTTGATATTAAACTTTGGACAAAGTTACGAGTCCTTATATAAGACTGTATAACTTCTTATGCTAACAAAGAACTACATAAGAAAACATAAATTAGTTTTGATTCGGAATTGAAGAGCAGATATTTGTCCTCTATCTTATGATAACAATAATCCTAATATCATTCGAATAATATATTAGAAAGTTCATTGTTAGAGAAAAAATATCTAAAACATACAATTAAAAATTTGGGGTTTTCTCCTAAATACCTAAGTCTAAAATATATTTTACAAAATACTTTCCAAATATTTTATAAAAAATATTAAATTTTTGAATATATTTGCAAAAATACTATATACAACTCGTTACAACCAAGTGAACTATACTTGCAATCAAATACGACCATACTTGCAACCCGTACGGGGCTAATTAACGGGGGTTGTATTCATATACATCTAGTTGCATATTGTACTTTTGCAAATATTTTTGAAAAATTAATATTTTTGCAAATATTTTCAAAAAATAATAAATTTACCAAAATACTTATAAAAATTGGTAGTTTTGGTAAATTCCCAAAAAACTTATCAACTCTAGATTTGAGAAGTAACTTTCAACTTTGGATTTGATAAGTACTTTCTAGCAGTTCATTCGATATTTTACAAAAATAAGTGAACATACATTTTTAAATTCATGTAGCTATGAATTTTGATAATTCTGAACTGGCTTAGAAATGTAGGTGATGAACACAAGCTCTTGTACTAACTTATTTAGGAATTTTAATAATTATATTTCGGATTGTTCGTGTATTTTAAGTTTTTTGAAATTTCACCAAAATCTATGAGATTTTGAAACATTATCCTTAAATCTTAAAACTTTATATCAATTCCACGATATTTTATCTAGAATCCACATAAAATCGAAATCAAATACAATCCATTAAAATCCATAAATTATATAAAATTCTTTAAAATCTCAATTGAATATACGTCTACAAAGTAGACCTTCAAGTCGCCGGTCTCAATATGAGCTGTTGCCTTGAAAACTGCTTAAAGAGGTCGCCGTAAATGTGAATGAAAAACTGGTCGAAAATCTCCATGTAGACCGGGGAAGTAAGGTGAGAGTAGTGATGAAGAACTTCTTCAATGTCCATCGCATCCTCCACATCAACTTTCAATTCCATCAACTTTCTTGCCACTAAAAACCTCCTTTCTTCTCTTGTAACTACACTTTTACAAGTGTTTGATGGTGCAACTCTTTGGCTCATTTTCCTCTTCTTCATGTTATGATCATCCCTGATACATTCCTCCACTTGATCATAATCTTCATTACATGCTATGCTTGCATGTCCCGAACATTTCCTAGACGTCGATGATTTTGAGTCTTGTCGGTTGTCTATGACATGCTCATTAGTAAAATCGGTGTAGAACTTGTCCAATTCTGTGTACCTTTGGCTGAGAGTCTTGTCCAGACCGTGGCAGCCAATGCAAGAAAACGGCATCATAGGAGAGGTCTTCGGGAGCCTCTGATAAGTAGCTTCATTGAAGAAGGACTTGACATTTTGTATAGCTCTTGTCAAGAATTTTCTTGTGGTCGAAAGGGGGCTTCTGAGGAACATTGAGGATGAAGCTTGGAATCCAATGATCTTTGTTAACACACTGATTTGGCTATTCTTGAAAGGATCAGTCTAAGGTAAACCTGATTAAGTAGTGTTTCTTAAAAGAAAAGATGAACAGAAAGTGGAGTGCAAGGAAAAAGATGATTTTTGACTGTCTCACACGCTCCATTTTTTCCCCATAGGAATTGATTGCTGTGACTAGGAGCCGTTTAGCTGAGTTTAGATGGGACTTAAAACATCTGTTTCGATAATTTTGAGGTATTAATAATTTATGAGTTATTAAAAATATAATTAAAATAAAAGTGATTTATAGGAAAATTGTAACTTATAAATAATTTTCATCAAAAATAAATAAAAAAATAAGACACTGAAAAAGTATCTAAAATTAACTTCATGCTTTAAATCAGTTTTTGGCTTATTTTTAATTTTAAGCTGAATTCTGTTTTATTACACAAATAGATACTTTTCATATTAAAGTTGGAAATGACTTAAAATTCGGATTTTAAGTCCAAGCAAACAAGCTCCTGAATGATTAGATTAATTAGTAGTGGAGAAGAGAATCCGTTATTTTTCTTTCTTTAACTTTTGCTTTGATGATAATGGTGGAGTTGGTGTGTATCCTCTTTAGGAGAACCCGAGGAGCGGGAGTTGTTAAATATGTGGAACCTTGTTTCTCTCCTTCCGTTAAATGTGCATACAGCTAGATACTTTGGTAATAATCTGATTTCTTATAGGAGTAGTTGTTAGCATGCGTGCATCGCTGTTGCGCAAGAAATATGTTAGAGCTCCAAAATAGAATCCCAGAATTCACTTGCTACTACGTAAACACTCGATTTATCATTTTACAGTTAAACTTCTTTAAAGTAATAAGGTTGGTATCAACAAAAAAATTACTTTATCGAGTTTATTATTTTATTTTGAGTAAAAATACATCATTTATATTATGTTTGGATTAGAAAAAAATATTATTTTAATGAGGATATTACCTTATTGATTATTACTTAATCGAGGTTCAACTGTATCTAGTTTTTGATAATCGAAGTTGGTGCTACTGCTCCATGTAAAGTTGTACTCCCAGAGTTTAATTGTAAAACCCCTTCTTAAAAGGCAGTTCGGCGAGCATTGTTCTAAGAAAACGGTGATTCATCACAGATTAATTTCAATTTCGTGACTCACTATGCTACTTAAATTTCTAATTATTTAATTAATCATTTTATTAATTCCGGATCAATCCAGTTACTCCTCGATTTATCCATCTTTAATGCTCGCTTGTGAAAATCTGATTCCCGCTGTTAACCCCTTCGCATTGCAAAAATGGGCATAAAAATTTAAGTTGGCCATATTGTTATGCAGCTCAACCTAAGAAACAGACAGAGGCGAATCTTAGTAGGGGCACCTGACCCCCTTAAATTTTTTTTAATATTATACATATTTTTAGGTTGTAAAATTGAAATTGACCCCCTTAATTTTTTTGTGACCCTCTTAATTTTTTTTACAAAAAAATTGACCCCTTTAACTTTATAGTCAGATCCGCCATTGGAAACAGAGACCAAAATTTATAAGACAAAACGAGCAATACAGACCAGAATTTCATTTGAGCAGCCCAACTGCTTGGTGTGTTGTTCCAGGCCCGATATTAGTGATCAAAACTTGAAATCTAGCTGAGGACTGTGGAATGAACTTTTAAACATACGAACGACTGATTGAGTGGAACTGGACTGGACCCCGAGAGAAATCCACGAAATCCGTGAAACAGCAAAAGTGAGTGGGCTCGAGAACCCAAAAAATGCGACATGACTGAGAAATGCTTAATTACCAACTGCTCACTGCCATTTCCAGACAATTCTTTATTTCTCTTCCCGTTTTGGAATTTCTACTTGGCTCTGTAATCTCCTTAATTCAGACAGAATGTTAAGCAGTACCCATCACTACACATGCTGGACAACACTCCATATAGATTGTTTTTGTTCTTACTCTTGCAAATCTATGCAACTGGAGATCTTATAATCGAGACTACTCGGACGAAACTCTAATTTTTACTTTAGCAAGAATTTTTGCGGACAAGCTACGTGGTCTATAACAAAATTTAGGACGGTTAATGATCGTAAAAGTCGAGAATCGTTATTAATCGGTTGAGGTACCCGTATTAATGAGTGACGTTGATTAATTGAGAAGATCATATTTGTTTCATGCCCTATCATAGTATTATAATAATATTTAATATATTAATTTAATATAAAACATACGCTCTCCATCCCATTTTAAGTGTCATGTTTGACTTTTGAATAATCAAATTGACCAAATTTTGACTGAGATTTATACATATAATATAATTTATACAAATAAAAAAATATATCATTATAAAATAAATACAATATACTATGAAATGTAATTTTTAATTTTTTAAATAATAACGAATTTGTTCTTTATACTTGGTCAAAAATTGGTCAATTTAACTTTTGAAAGTCAAAACAAGACACTTAAAATGGGATGAAGGGGTATTATTTTAGAAAATTTATAATTATTAATCAAATTTCAAAAATCAAACAGTCACATAGGATTACAGGAATTAATCAGGAATTAATAATTCTTAATCAGGAATTTATAATTCGAATTGGAGAATTTTCTTGAGATGCAGAGATGCAATGGCATGTAGGCTGCAGCTCCATAGATACTACACCTGCAAGCTACTATACAAACCAGCTAGTTATGGCACATGCAGAAGCAAGCCCTAGATAAGACCCCCACTTAAGGGGCAAAAAATTGAATCATTCCCTGTAAAAATCTGAGAGCTGCTGGTACACAACAGTCCCCCTGTTTTCTTGGTTTAAATATTGTCTTTTTCTTCAAATTTTCAAATAATTTCTTTTTTAAACACATAAGTAACATCACCATTGTTGCTCTTCAGTTGAGGCCGACCTTTCACAACTGTATAGCAGCATTATTGTTGATATAATACAACTGTATACAAAAGACGAATTGTATCCCAAAGACTCGTCACTTTCCCTGATGCTTTATTAGTCCTTGCGTCTTGATACATGAAAAACCTTACAGTATCTATTTATGTATATACATACTTATGGCCACTGCACTTGATTTGTACAACTCATGTATATCTTGTTGTTGTTAATAAATGAATTCAAGTGATAAGCAAAATTAAAGTTAGTTTCGAAAAATTCTTTTGTTTCGCTTGAACTGGGCAACATGAGCCAATTCCCGCGCAACTCGATTAATTTCGGTATATAAAAAAACGGGTTTTATATCAAACTGGCCACCGGTAACGTCAAAATATCTCAGTTGACCCACCCATCTCATCGGTAGCTCATTTGAGTCACTATAAACCAAATATATATATCATTTTACCCCATCACTATTTATACCTCTTTACTTAATCATTTATCAAAAATTAACCGTTTAACTTTTCACTGCAAAACCACTTCAAGTACCTTCATAATGGCATCTAGTATTTATCAAAATAATTTGGAAATTTTTAAAGCAACATAGCTAGGGTGATCACATAAATACATATTTATAACTATATATATTTTTAACTACGTAGTTATGTTATTTTAGAAAATCCCAAATTATCTTGATAAATACTAGAGACAATTATGAAAGCACTCGAAGTGGTTTTGCAGTAAAAAGTTAAACGGTTAATTTTTGATAAATGATTAAGTAATGAGGTATGAATAGTAATGTGGGTAAAATGATATATATTTGGTTTGCAGTGGCTTAAATGAGTCGCCGATGAGATGAATGGGTCAAGTGAGATATTTTGACGTAACTGGTGACCAAATATTTGATATAAAACCCATAAAAAAACTATTCTCTATTTCCCTCTCGTCTGTTTACAGTTTTTTTTACTCCGCACGCATTTTAAGACGCATATTCCCTTTGGCTCACCAGGATGTTTACGTTCACTGTTTGCACACATTTTGACACTCTTATAAAGTATAGTTCAATAACGTTTTTTAATTTATTTTTTTGAATAAAAATTTAAACGTCAAACTCTTTTTCAGGATTTTTTTCTTAAAAAAAACATTATGGTCTATACTTTATAGGAGCCTCAAAATGTGTGCCAAAAAATAGCGTAAAGAACCTGGTGGGACGGAGTGAGTATAAAAAATATGTGTCGAAAATTAAATATTAAACTTTTATTCAGAAAGAGAAAAGGTTCAAAATAATTTATCAACTATATCTTATGAGAGTATTAAAATATTTGTCGAGCCCCAGTCTCATTAATATAAACGATTGAAGGAGCGGACGAAGTATTTACTAAGAGGGGTGTATTCGATTGGGATTTTAATGGATTGTTTTTAGTTTATGGATTTTAATGGATTGTATGTGATTTTGATTTGCTACGGATTCTTGATAAACTGTCGCAGAGTTGATAGGATTTAAGCGCAATGCTTCAAAATCCCATTGAATTTGGTGGGATTTCAAAAAACTTAAAATACACTAGAGAATGCCACAAAATCCATCATTTTATGAAATCCAAAAAAATCCATCAGCATTTGAATACCATCAGATTTTAATGGATTTTAAACAATCCCAATTGAATACCATCGGATTTTAAAGCGAAATTTAAAATCCTAATTGAATACTTCGAAATTTTAATGGATTTCAAACATCCCAATCGAATATCCTCAGATTTCATAAATGCAAAAATATGCTTTAAAATCTCAATCCAATACACAACCGGTACTCAAACTCAAACATTTGGTCAGTGTGCATGTACGGAGAATAAGTAAGAACATTATGGTACTCTGATTAGGTACGTGGTGCTCTTGTCAGCTTGTGGTGAATTTGAAAAACCAGCTACATTACAATGGAAAACTCTGTTCGATGCTAGAGTGATAGCTGGACCATTAATAATTAAGTTGGTTGTGTTTAATCAGGATGCATAATTACAAATTAAGGAGTACCTAACACAAAATGACATTGCTTGTATTGTACCTTTTCTGGACAATCCAGCTTTGTTTATGGGGACACCATTTTGGCAGCGAGCATCGAGCCAGTTATAAGTTTAAACAAAGGGCCTTAATTATATATTACTATTACTGATACCACGTTTTATTATGATAACGAAATCAAGTCGAATCAAGTTTTTAGCGGACCACGGAACAGAATTCAAAATAAATAACAAATGTCAAACAGCTTTGACAAAGTCTACTTTTTATTTGAAATGAGTGTGTGGCTTTTCAATCCTTTTGATGTAGTTGGCATAAAGTAAAATCACAAGGTGTAGCACGAAAACAAAGAAATTTGACAAACCAAAAGCTAACCACAAAGTGCAATACGGTCATGCACTTTGTCCATGACTTAACCGCAAACCAGATCGTCTGTCATATAATCTTCATGTATGTTGTCCTTAAAAGTTGATCTTTTCAAGCCCACAACTTCCCAAATTCAAATATACTCCATCCGTCCCAAGGAATTTATAATTTGTTTATTAAATATAATATTATAATTAATATTTTTTCTTCTAAACAAAATATAATACTCAAATTTTTATGAAAAAATAAATTGTATAATTATATTTTATAAAAAATTTAAAATATGTGCACAGTGATGAAAAAAAATATATAGAATTAAACGCAACGAATCGGAATAACCAAGAAACACGATATTCATTGACATTCATCAACACTTAGAACACTCTAACAACAATCTCAAACTAGAGTCAGATCATCCTAACTACACCACCATTTAAAATCACTAAAGATATAACACAACGGATCAACAATTCAGGCATGAGCTGAACAAAAGATTAATCAGAAAACAAAGTTTCTAAAATCTCAGTGAAAACTTCGACGATGACCCTGTGATGAGCACCAGAGTTGAGCGAAAGAAAACACTGCAGCAATTTTTCGAGATCTTTCGGTCCGAATATTTGCTTCTCGACAATCATTTCAACCATCGATGTCCTGAAATCATTGTACGGATCACTCGAGCTCTTGATCACCGCAACGCTGTCTTTCACTTTTCCATTTAACGGTGAAGAAATCTTCATCAACTCAACATCGTCGTCGTCGTCATTAAAATATTCTTCTTCTCGCATTTTCTCTAGTGCAACCACATTGTTATAAGCAGCTGCCGAAGATTTTAACGAGCCAGATGACATCGACTTTGAGCTGAAAAATGTCGTCTCGTAATCATCCATGACATTTTCTTTTTCATCCTCGTCGCTACTATACAATCCATAATAATTCGCAGCTACCGAACAAAAGAACTCATCGAATTTTCGGTTATTTCTCTTCCTATTTTTTCTCGATTTGCTTCTTTGTTTTTTGTGTTTCGGTTTCGAGTTAAAGTCGTTGAACAATGTGGTTTGATTTTCGTGTGATTTCGGTCTACAAAGCGAGGGAAATGAGCGAGGAGGAGGAGGTTTCGGGGAGAAGAGTTCGACAAGGTGGTGATTGTGGTGGGTATTTTCGGGAAAGAAAAATGGCTGCTCCGACGATGCGACATCGTCGGAGAGGCTTGTGGTTCGGCAAGAGTCTAGAGTGGAGCGAAACATACGAGAGATTTTTAGCTTGAATTTATTCTCCATGTTGAATAAGAATACTTGGAAAGGCTGTTTAAATAGGCATGTAGTAAAAGAAACAGATAGGTAGAGTTATTTGAAATTTGAGTCCTTGTCTCACAATTTCATGTATCGGACGGATCACAGATAGCCATCTCATTTGTTCTATTATTTTTGTCTTGTTTACTTCTCTAATATTTAGAGCATTCTAAAAATTGTAATCTTGTATTAATCATTGATTATTCCGACGGATTTCATCTCAATTAATCATGAATTAGATGAAAAATTATTTTTGAAAAATCGGATTATCGATCGAAAATTGGTATAATCGATTAAAAAATGGTATAAAAAAGTTAAATTCTATAAAAAGTAATTAAAATTGTAAAATTATCTTAATTTAATTAAAATACAAAATAATAAAAAGATATAATACTTTAAATAATTATATATAATTTTAAAAATCATATTAAATTAATTTCAGTTGATTAATCTCCAACTATCCGATTAGTTTTTGGATTGTATCTTCATCGATTAAATTCGGACACTTATATTTAACTAAAATTCAGGAGTTTTGTAGTTATAAATAACTTACACCGACTTTTAATATAATAAAAATAGGGGAAGATTTTTAGCCATATATGTTAAAGTATAATTTATATTTCCTCGTTAGAATAGAATTTCTGTTAGGTTTCGGTTGAAGCCATCTTATATTGTTTAAATATTAAAATTACAGTTTTAAAAGAAATAGAACATGTCAGTTGAGGAGAACTTGTATTAGTTTTCGGATAGAAACCATCTTCCGTTTAAATACGAACTCAAATTACAGTTTGGAAAAATATAGAACAAGTCACTTCTTTGTTCGGTGCTGCAATAATCAAACATGATCTTACAAGGTTTGTCAAGGTATCTTGGTGACTACAACACATTGTTCTTCTCTCCAGTTGTTGCTCCTCTACCAGTAAGCCACAAGTCCGGCAGGAAACTTATGGCATGCGATCCTGGTTCTCTAATTCCACCAGAAGTTATCGAATCAGAAATATTAACACGGCTGCCTGTGAAGTCACTTTTGCGATTTAAATCAGTTTGTAAATACTGGAATCTACTTATCACTGACCATAATTTCATTACTAGGCATCATGATCTTCGCGTGCTTGATGAGGACGCGGTCATAATTTGGAATAGATTTTACCACGAAATCATAGGCTGCATCAAGGGCCTGGTGTGTTTCTACATTTTCACCGGGGATGATGGTGAAACAATGGAGATTTCAGTGTGGAACCCTGCTACGAAACAGAGGCTTAAAGTCCCTCCTGTCCCTGATGAACATGATTCCGATTGGTACCCTGAATTTTTAGGATTTGGTTACGATTCAGCTGCCAATGATTTTAAAGTCGTGTACTCAAAGGTCTTCGATGACATGGAGGAGCCACAGCCTATAATAGGTTATGTCTATTCATGCAAATCTGGTTGTTGGAGAAAGATTGCTCCCTCTAACTTTCTTTACAATGTTGGTATCTTCAGGTACTGCTGTCGGTACACAATAGTCGACGGATCGCCTTATTGGCTTGTGGAGTCACTTCAAAGTCTGATCGTAATTAAGTTCGATGTTCAACTTGAGGTATTCAGGTTGTTGCCTGAGTTTTGTCCTATTGACAGTACAAAAGACAAGGTTTGTCTTATCACGAATTTGCGGGATTCTCTTGTGTTAATGCTCTGCGACAAAAGATCAATGTTTAATGGACAAGTAGGTGTTTATTTTTACAATGAAAAATGTGGTATTTGGAGTAAGACGTCGATAGGAGAATTTATGAATAAGGAGCCGACTCCTCCTGGGATGCAGAGATGCCGTTTGGTAGAGTGTTTTGGGAGTGGTAATGTTTTGTTTGTGAGTGATGATCTGAGGTTAACATGCATCAATCTCAAAAGCTGTGAAATCAAGAATCTGAGGAATCTTGGAAGGGAAGGATACTTGTGTATGTCCCCCTGCTATGATGGTTGTGAATACTCGGAGAGTCTGGTTTTCATAGAAGGAATGAAGTCCGCGGTTGAAGATGACTGCGATGGAGTTTTCTTCCTGACACCCTTTGCTCCGAATTTAATCAGAAAAGAAAGCTGCCGTAGAACAAGCAAAGTGAGTTAAATTTGTTAAGTTAGGAGGCCTGGTACTTGATTTTATCATATTTTAACAGAACAAAAGGCATGTAACTTGACTAGAGATTGATTGTTGTCTCTTTGAATAGTTATTAATTTTCACTCAATTGTACTTGTAGGAGCTTGATGAAGCAATTGAAGCTGCAGAAAAAGATGTGAAAGACGCTGACGAAGTTGAAGCTTAGGAAGATTAGGATGATACCTCTGGCAATGGAGGAAGTACTCCTTGGAATAAAATTTGAAAGAGTTTTATTATGTGATCGTAAATGATGAATAAAATTTTTCAGATGTTGATTGTATTTAATAGAGATCAATGTTGATGAATTTTGGATTCGGTGGTTTTGATAAGGTTTCTTCTATAAATCTGGGTTTGTATTGGTTTATTTTGTGAATAAACAAACTTATAAGATTATATATATATACACTTAATGAACTATATTTCAATTCGAACAATAGAACTTGACGTTTTGCAGCAGAATGCAATATGAATGCAACATTGTGTCGACGTTCTCCAGCTGAGAAAAGAACATCTTTTAGTACCCGATATCTGTTCTTGCAATTCTGGTTGTTTTCTTTAACTTCCTGTCCAATGATGGTCTCGTCAAGCACTGCCAGAAACCTGCAATTTTCAATGGATCGCTTTACTGGTTGCTCGAGTAGGTTCAGAATAACAAGAGATGTTTAGATTGTTGCCTGATTTGGGTTCTATAGACAATATAACAGAAAAGGCTAATGTTTTGATGAATTTGCAGGATTCTCCTGCAATCATGTTTGTCGATATGATATCATCCTTTGGCGGACAAGTGACTGTTTACAATTTTAACGACAAATGTAGTAGTACTTGGGGTAAGACTTCCATTCCAGCATTTGTAATTCAGGAGACAGCTACCCCTGGGATGCTATACTAAGCATTTTGAATTTCGAAAGCCATACAATTGACAGTAAGAGTCTTGGTTGGACTTAAAGGAAGCGAATCAAGAATGTAAAACTTTAAACTATAGTCGAATTTTTACTTAACAGAATACCATCAAACTTGCATGCAATCACTTGATACTACATGTAAAACAGAATTTAAGGGACATGGCCAGTCTTGGTGCGAATAAAACAAGACTTATAAGGAGTTTGCTGCAAAACTGAGATTGCTGTTAACATTGTTGTACGTATCTGTATTTCAATATCTATCTTTAATCCTTGTATTTGTAACTGGTGTATTGGATTGACATTTTAAAAAAAAAATTATTCATTTATGAAATTCGAGGATATTCGATCGGGATTGTTTGAGATCCTTAAAATCTTGAGGTATTGATGAGATTTTATATTATTATTTTTTTTGCTAAATGGGATTTTAAATTATACTACAAAATCTGGTGGTATTCAATTATGATTTTCAATTATATTTTAAAATTCGATGGTATTCAATTAGGATTTTTAAAATTCGTTAAAATATGATGGTATTCAAATGTTGATGCACTTTTTTGGATTTCATAAAATAATTAATTTTGTGATATTTTTTAATGTATTTTAAGTTTTTTGTAATCATGCCAAAATCAATGAGAGTTTGAACCGTTGTGCTTAAATCCTAAAGATCCATATCAAGTCTGCGACATTCTATTAAGCTTTTGCACAAAATCAAAATCACATACAATCCATATACACCCCCTTATATTTTGTATTAATAAGTTTCTTGTATAAATTACTTATTTTTTTGTAAAACAAATAAATTAAAATTTAAAATTTATCAAATACTCTATTAATTTGTAATTAAATTTATACCAATATCTAAAAAATTGTAAACAAAAAATTATATAAGCACACAATTATGATAAAATAATTATATATAATCTTAAAAATTATATTAAATTAATTCCAATTAGTGATCTGATTAGTCTCGACTATCTGATTAATTTCTGGATAGCGACTTCATCAACTAAGTTCGGAAATCTCATTTTTCCGATACTTATATTTAATTAATTCTAGTTATAAATACTTTACAGTGATTTTTAATATAATATAAATAGGAGGAAGATTTTTAGGCATAAATGTTAAAGTATAATAATTCATATGTCCATGCTAGAATAGAACTTCTATTACGTTTTGGATTGGAAGCCATCTTATATATTGTTTATATATATGTGAAGTCAAAATTATACTTTTAATAGAAATAGAACATGTCAGTGGAGTAGAACTTCTATTAATTTTCGAATAGAAACCATCTTCCGTTATTCAAATACGGACCCAAAATTACAATTTCGAAAAATATAGAACAAGTCACTTCTCTGTTCGGTGCTGCAATAATCAAACATGATTTTACAAGGTTTGTCAAGGTATCTTGGTGAATACAACACATTGTTCATCTCTCCAGTTGTAGCTGCTCTATCAGCAAGCCACAGGTCCTGCACGAAACTTATGGCATGCGATCCTGGTTCTCTAATTCCACCAGAAGTTATCGAATCAGAAATATTGACACGGCTGCCTGTGAAGTCACTTTTGCGATTTAAATCAGTTTGTAAATCCTGGAATCTCCTTATCACTGACCATAATTTCATTACTAGGCATCATGATCTCCGCGGGCTTGATGAGGACGCGGTCATAATTTGGAGTAGATTAGAGCACGAAATTGAAAGTTCTTACGAACATTTACATCCGAAACTCACAGTGATCATGGGCTGCATCAAGGGCCTGGTGTGTTTCTACAATTGCTTCGGGGATGATCCTGAAACAATAGAGATTTCAGTATGGAACCCTGCTATGAAACAGAGGCTTAAAGTCCCTCCTATCCCGGATGAACATGTTTCCGATTGGGACCCTGAATTTTTAGGATTTGGTTACGATTCAGCTGCCAATGATTTTAAGGTCGTGTACTCAAAGATGTTCGATGACATTGGGCAACAACCTATAATAGGTTATGTCTATTCATGCAAAGCTGCTTGTTGGAGAAAGATTGCTCCCTCTAACTTTCTTTACAATGTTGGTATCCTCAGGTACTGCTGTCAGTACACAATAGTCGGCGGTTCGCCTTATTGGTTTGTGGAGTCAGCTGGTCAAGATCCGATCATAATTATGTTCGATGTTCAACTTGAGGTATTCAGGTTGTTGCCTGAGTTGAGTTCTATTGAGAGTACAAAAGAGAAGGTTTGTCATCTGATGAATTTGCGGGAGTCTCTTGTGTTAATGTTGTGCGACAAGATATCAATGTTTATTAATGGACAGGTAGATATTTATTTTTACAACGAGAAATGTAGTATTTGGAGTAAGACGTCGATAGGAGCATTTATGATTAAGGAGCCGCCTATTCCTGGGATGCAGCGATACCGCTTGGTAGAGTGTTTTAGGAGTGGTGATGTTTTGTTTGTGAGTGATGATCTGAGGTTAACATGCATCAATCTCAAAAGCCGTGAAATCAAGAATCTGAGGACTCTTGGATGGGAAGAATACTTGTGTATGTCCCCATGCTATGGTAGTTGTGAATACTGGGAGAGTCTGGTGTTCATTGAAGGAATGAAGTCCGTGGTTAAAGATGACTGCGAAGGAATTTTCTTCCTAACGCCCTTTGCTCCGAATTTAATCAGAAAAGAAAGCTGCCCTGGAACAAGCAAAGTGAGTAAAAAAATTGAAGTTATGAGGCCTTTTACTTGATTCTATCATGCTTTAACAGAACAAAAAGCATGTAATTTGACTAGGGATTGATTGTTGTATTTGCATAGTTACTAATTTCTACTCAATTGTACTTGTAGGAGCTTGATGAAGCATTGAAACTGCAGAAAAAGATGTGGAAGACGCGGAAGAAGGTGAAGCTCACGAAGATTAGGATGATACCTATGGCAATGGAGGAAGTACCTCTCTTACTTGGATTGAAATTATAAAGAGTTTATCAATTTATATCATTTATCTTGTTTATGTTGGATTTGTATCGGTTCATTTTGTAAATAAACAAACTTATAAGATTATAAATTACACTTAATCAACTAAATTTCAATTTGAACAATAGAACTCGACGTTTTGCAGCAGAATGCAATATGAATGCAACATTGTGTCGACGTTCTCCAGCGGAGAAAAGTCTTTTAGTACGTGATATCTGTTCTTGCAATTCTGGTAGTTTTCTCTAACTTCCTGTCCAATGAACCTCTCGTCTAGCACTACCAGAAACCTGCAATTTTCAATGGATCGCTTTATTGGATGGTCAAGCAGGTTCAAAATAACATGAGATGTTTAGATTGTTGCCTGATTTGGGTTTGATAGACAATATAACAGAAAAGCCTAGTGTCTTGATGAATTTGCAGGATTCTCCTGCAATCATGTTTGCCGATATGATAGTATGATACCATCCTTTGGCGGACAAGTTACTGTGTATAATTTTAACGAGAAATGTTGTAGTATTTGGAGTAAGACTACCATTCCAGCATTTGTGATTAAGGAGCCAGCTACTCCTGGGATGCAATTTTGCTTGATAGTGTTTTAGAGATGGTGTTATCTCGTTTATGAGTGATCATTTGGAATTAACCTGCATGATTTTCGAAAGTCATACAATTGAAAGTAACTCGGCAAGAGTCTTGGAAAGGAAGAATATTTGTGTATGTCCCGTAAAAGAACCGAGCTAGTCGTTAAGCCGACTTGACTCGACTCGACTCGGTAAAAAGTCGACTCAGCTCGATAAAAGGCTCAACTCTGACTCGGTAAAAACTCGACTCGGCTCATTAACAAGCTCGAGTTTGAACAACTAACAATGTTTGATAAGTTTAACGAGTCGAACTGAGTTTTTTAGTTGTTCGACTCGACTCGTTAAATACTCGGACTCGGGTTCGATTCGTTAAAAACTCGACTCGATAAAAAGTATGCATTTTAAAGAAAAGAATATTTAAAAAAAATATTTTTTATTTTTAATTGTGTACTAAATAGACAAAGCCAATTGTTGAAATTTGAAAAAAGTAGAAATTTTATTTACTAGCTTAGTATCACTCGGATCGGTTCATTAAAAACCCGAACTCGACTCGATTTTTAACGAACTCGAGTTTGAAACAAAAAAAGATCGATAAGCTTATCGAGTTTGGTTCGACTTAATAAGAAAAAACTCAAAAACGAACTTGGCTCAACTCGGTCGTTACAAGTCCTCCTGTGATATGGAGAATGGTCCGGAGGAATTTTCTCGAAGACATCAAATAAATTTTGAAAAATATTTATATATATTTAAAATTTTAAAATATGATTTATATTATTTAAACTACCGAAAAAATGTAAAAATAAATAAAAAATTGCAACGAACACATGTATCCCTCTTGCACGGTCTAATCGAGTAATCTCCACACAACTGATCAGATCAAAAAAACTCCACCAACTTATTTTCGGCTTTTATATGTTTAGATAAAAAAGCCCACCAACTTGTTTTGGGCTTTTAAGAGCCGGTCTGCCGAGCATTTTTATCACCTATATATCTCATTTTTCTTGCGACTCACAAAATCTACTTCCCCTCTTGCTTTCTTGGTAAAATCTTTCGGCGAATCAAAAACTTGCACTTGGCATACGTGAAACTTAAACTATAATCGAATTTTGGCTTCAGAGAATACCGTCACTTACACGCAACCACTTAATATATACCATAGAATTAAGCGACATGGCTAGTCTGGGTGCATATGAAAGAGGGCTTACGCGGTGTATTCATGGATTGCATGTGATGTGATTGTGATTTTGATTTTGTATGGATTCTTCATAAAATGTCGCACAAGTTGATAGAGTTTCAGTACAATACTTCAAAATCTAATAGATTATGATGAGATTTCAAAACACCTAAAATAAACTAAAAAATGTCATAAAATCAAAAAAATCCATCAGCATTTGAATACCATCATATTTTAATGGATTTTAAACAATCTCAATTGAATATCATCGGATTTTAAAGCAGATTTTAAAGCATAATTTAAAATCCTAATCGAATACCCCAAAATTTTGTAGCATAATGTAAAATCTCAATTGAATACCTCAAGATTTTAATGAATTTCAAACAATCCTAATCGAATATCCTCGAATTTTGAAACAAATGCTTTAAAATCTCTATCCAATACACATTTCTTACGGTGACTTATAAACTGATGTAAAATTAAAAACATGCCAGAAAATAATTTAATTGAGAATTTAACAAGAGTGAATAACTTAATCTATTTTTATAATTTTATATGATAATAATTAATATCATCAATTAAATAGACAATAATAATAATAATAAATTTAAAGATGCATAAGGTCGAAATTCAAATATTTAATTTTAACATAAATGAAAAACGTTTTTAATTTACTTCAGATTAGTTGCAAATTTGACACTCCTGTCCATTACACTGTTGTCGCATGTGAAAAAAATTCAGCGAAAATGTCCATACAAGTTTTGCTCTTTCATAAAAGCAAGTATTTAGGATACTGTGATTATGATGGCTTAATCACAAAATATTAATCATAAAATTTAGTTGTCTTAAAATTAATATACCAAACTAATGCAGACAAACAAGGAAGATCAGGCTTGCCTTAACGTGTGGTCATCACACTCTTGTCTTAGATCTTTTACAAACTTACATGCTTATATGTATACATTCTATATAGTCAGATATTTTGTACTTAAAATCTTACACAACTCATTCCAAGATTCCCAATAAAATCTAACTACAATCCCCATTTTTTAGATATTCAATTCTGTGTCTCTCACTTTTCTTGTACTTTTACATTAAAAAACATGGCCACAGTGGCTAAACTCCACATTTCACCACTAGATTGCCACCACCGGACCGGCCAACCGCCGGTGTTTCACCGGCAGGTAGCCATGTGGGACCCGATATCTTTAAAGGGTCGAAGGAGTTTTGTGCAGAAGTGCAAGTCTTTTAGGCAAGAAAAGGAAAGTGAAGTGGTTGATGCAAGAAAAGAAATGGAAAGTAGTGAAGTGAAATCAGAGAGTGGTGTGTACAGACTCATGGGGTCTCTTAAATCTGCAATTCAGAGGGCTTCTAGATCGCGTGTGGATAAAAAGTTTGTGGAGGATTTGGAGGAGAGTTTATCATCTGTAAGTTTATAATTTCGTTATATTCGTAGAACAGTTTTAGCCCGAGAACACGTGTGTCTGTCAGTCTGTGTACATATATAATTCTTATTCATGTGAATATTTGATTTTATTGACTGATAACTTTGAATCTTTCTTATTGTTATATGTTGTTTTGTTTCTTTATAATACTGTCTTATTTTGAATTTTTTAGGTTTATTCGTAAATTATTGTGCTTAGTGCCTTGGAATTTATTGAGTTAATTGATTGATGGGGAGTATGTTGAACATTGGCAGATTGCTCTTCATGTTGGTAGATATATTGTGACCATGATGGGCACTGGAGTAATTTTGTTAACAGGATTCCAGTTGTCAGGTCAGTTGATACCGTGATGTTTATGTGATCATATGTTTTTTATAAATTACTGAAGATTGGCATTGATAGATGTGTTTAAATTTAAAAAATTTGCAACTATTTTGAAAAGGTGGAGACGGACAAATGAATGATTTGATATGGTATAGTTGGCTTGGTGGGATTATTATCGGAACTATGATTGGTTCCAACATGGTTTTAGATGAAGTCGCTCGGGCAGGTCCAAGGAATGTTGTCATAACAGGAAGGTACCCTCTCATGAACTTAAAAAAGATATATAAAGTTTTTCAAAGACTATTACCAAGAGATAACTAAATTTGCATAATTAGGCGGCTCTGACATGATTGGCATTGTCCATAGGGGGTTCATTCATTTAAAACTGGCCTAAGCCGATTTGGTTATGTTACATTTACTGAGTGTAACTTCTCATTATACTTGGTTGGAGCTATTACATGTTCTGTTGAGTTATTGATCTGATTTTAATTAATTCTTCTTAACAGTACAAGAGGATTAGGGAAAGCTCTAGCCCGTGAATTTTTACTTTCTGGAGATCGAGTGGTTGTGGCATCTCGTAGGTGGTGTTCTTAACCATAAAATAAGATTCTTATCTGTTTCCTGTTTCTTTTTCTTCCTGACATATTTCTCACTGCACTACCTTGTTCCTGCAATTATTTTATTCCAAGCAGCCAAGACTCTGTGGAAACGACTATCAAAGAACTAGAAGACAGCCTAAAAGAATGTCTGGAAACAGCAGATGACTTCTCTAAGAGAAGTTTGAAGTATGCAGAAGTTGTGGGCGTGGCATGTGATGTTAGTGATCCTAAAGATGTGAAAAAGTTATCAGACTTCGCCATTAATGAATTAGGTTCCATTGATATTTGGGTAAGCTTTTATAGTGTTTCTAGTTCATATAATTTCCTTTTCTCAGAATATGGAAACTTTGGTCTTCAGTAATAATGTATTATGGACCATCCTATTATTAGTTATGATGAAAAAATATATGGAAATCCAAATTTTCTAGATTGAAATTACTGGTATATGTTACAGACTTTGTAACAGGGGGTATTGTGACAATTTTTTAGTAGTTGCCTAATCAACAATCTATGTACAGATAAACAATGCTGGAACAAATAAAGGTTTCAGACCTTTGCTGCAGTTCAGTGATGAAGATATCCAACAGGTTAGTATATGAATGTTCAACATTTCAGTGACTGCAATCGATTATGACTTGAAAATTTACCTAAGTATTGTAATCTTTTGGATAGATTGTCTCGACAAACTTGGTTGGATCTATAATCTGCACCCGTGAAGCTATGCGTGTAATGGCTGACCAACATAAGGGAGGTCACATATTTAATATGGATGGTGCTGGTTCGGGGGGATCTAGCACTCCCTTAACAGCTGTGTACGACTAGTCACCACTTTGAAAACGTAGCTTCAATTTCAGTAGTCTATGTAAATTTATGGAGTACTAGAGTGTGCCTTTGAGTTGCTTGTTAGGTTTGTTGACGTTATATCTGCTTATGTCTGTAGATATGGGTCAACGAAGTGTGGTCTTAGGCAGCTTCAATCATCGTTGTTAAAGGAAAGCAAAAAGTCCAAAGTTGGAGTACATACAGCTTCTCCAGGCATGGTTCTGACAGACTTGCTTCTAAGGTACACTTCAAATATTATGTTTTATGCCCTTCTCGTGGGTTAATCAAGTGCATGGATTCGATTTTTATAGGTGATAGTCTTCTAGTTTGATTCATGATTTTGTTGTCTCGTAAAAATCATGAATCATGTACGCAGAATATGTGGAAATTTTCTCATGCAACTATTGTTTTTGATTATTTGTTTTCAGCGGTTCAACTGTCCAAAACAAGCAAATGTTTAACATCATCTGTGAGCTTCCGGAGACAGTTGCAAGAACTTTGGTTCCACGCATGCGAGTTATAAAGGGGAATGGAAAGGCTATCAATTACTTGACACCTCCCAGGATTTTAGTTGCCTTGGTGACTGCATGGGTACGACGAGGTCGCTGGTTTGATGACAAGGTAATTTTCAACTCTGTTTTTTTATCACGCTTCAACAGAGAGAATGATTTGAGCAATGAAGTAGAACTAATTCATTCTGCCATCTTTCAGGGAAGAGCACTATATGCATCCGAAGCTGATAGGCTCCGGAACTGGGCTGAAAGTCGGACTCGGTTATCAATTACGGATGCCATGGAATCTTACACTGAGGACACTTGGGTTTCAGTATTCTCTCTTTCCGTAGTATGTGCTTTCATTATCCTCTCTAGTACCCTAAGCTCTTAAACAAACTGACAATTAGAAAGCTATTAGAGATACCAAAAAAATGACGGATGCTAAAGTTTGCTGCCTGAATTTATCTGCACTGCAATGCAAAGCGACTGCACCTACAAGTGATGCATGATTATTTACCCCTGCACCATTGAAGGGCCTAGAGGGTATCAACAGCTATTTTGACTGATACATAGTTCAAGCTCAGGTAATGAATCATATGTCTACTTACATGGAGCTTAGGACGGGCTCTTTCTGTTCTGTAAATAACAGGACTAGCATTTTCATATATTCTTTATTATAAAATGAAGTGTTCTTTATCGAGATGATTGTAACATGTAATGGTTCATGATTTGGTGATAAAACTTAGGTGTCTGTCTTCTGGGGTATGTCTATTCTTGTCTATTCTTTATATGAATCCAAGAGTGTCCCTTTCTTTTTTGCCTTGCTTGGCTTAAACTGGTTTGTGAGTTGGGTGAGAAGTTAGGGGAATGATTGAATACCAGCCGAACATCTTGGTTATCTCTGTTACGCAATACTAAGCTGCGCTTGCAAGCAACTATGTTGTACTAAACACTGAATATTGACCTGTGTCTTATCATGCACATTTGATGAACAAGGGAGAGTCTGTTTCATAGCTTAATTAAATTTTAGCAAATAAAAAATTATCAGAACATTAAACTAAAAACGTCAAAAGGTACATGTGTTGCTGCATTTTAAGGTAGATTGGGCAATTTTTTAAGCTGACACAAAAATGATACGAAATGTTGGTGTTGATAATTCTTGAATCTGGAGATGCAGGAGACCCCAAATTTGGCACATTAAGCCACAAAATTTGCCTGCCTGCAGTGGTCTCAGCTGTATTGAGTTTATCCGCAGAAGGATAGTGCTGACATTCATTTTTAAATTTCTAGGATACTACTGCAAAACATTTATAAAATAAGAGCTCAAGTTTTGTATCAGTATATAGGGTCACACCAGAATGATCTATCGAAGGATAAAGTTATCTTGATTAATATATTTATGTTGTGCATGATTATATATATGAAGTGTCGAGTTTATCATATGTTGTTCCATGACATCTACGTTTGATTTTGCTCTTCATTATCCTCACATTCAGCGGTCTCTAATTGTTGGACAAAGAAAATGATTATTTGCCCGTTCAATGGTTTTTTTAGCTAGACGATCGAAACGAGTATTTTGCCCGTTGAGTGATTAAAAACCGCCAGACGGGATGTGATAAAATGATGTTATAATCTCAGTCACTCCGTATTAATCCAACGGTCATAAAACTGTATGTTAAGAGGTCCGAGCATACACGTGAGGGAGATCAGGACTCTTATTTTAAAACTTAGTCGTGTGGGATATGTCTATTCTTTGTATGAATCCAAATGTGTCCCTCTCTTGACAGGCCTTAAACTGGTTGTAAATACTTTGGTGAGAAGTTAGGAGATCTGTTAGTTATCTGAACACCTTGGTCATGTCTTCTACGCAATGCAAAGCTGCCCTTTTACGGAACTATGTTGAACGGTGCATGTTGAGCTTTGTCTTGTCATCTACATTTGATGAGCAACAAGGTTTCCAGAGTTCTGATACTGTGGGCTTTTCCTACTCTAAGCATCAGATGTATTGTATCACCTTGTAATGTACTTAGCAAATATGTGAAATGGTTTATGTGATATTTTCGGTCTTGCCAAGGCCCAAAGTTAGCCCAAAGCATTGAACTGTAATAATGGTTCGTGACTTGCCCGGACAATAATGTCATATACACATAAGCATCTCTAATGTGGTTTATAATGTTTGAAATGGCCCACTATATGTTATAAACTTGGTTTAAATAACTATAATAAAAATATTATTTTAATATAAACACGCATGACGTGAAATCTTGTTACATATAGATTTATTAAATATAGAATATATAAGATTTACAGTTTTGAGAGTTAATTTTCAAAATTAGGATGTAAACTGTCAATTCTCCGCTCTTCAACTTTCATTTTCTTTCCTGATCAAGCCCTTCCGATCATTCATCCTCTATCCTGTTTATCGGGTTTTTAGTAAAACAAAAATCTAATCATTATTGGATGAGTCTTGTTATCAAAACTTTTAGTCATTCTTTTTTTTTAGATTGTGTTTTGATATTTTTGTGTGACTTGTTATAAATTTTAGTAATATTTCTTAGAAAGAATTATATGATATTTTGGATGATTTGTAAAACTTGTATCAAATATGGCACGATGACTAGTCCCGTGACAACTCCTCTTTCAAGATAAAATTGGGACAGTTATTGCTCTAATATGATGTATTGATAATTGTGAATATTTGTTACACATAATGCTAAGAGAATGTCAATTGCTCACTATGTTCATAGTTGAGGTAGATTGAATGTTCAAGATTGTAATGTTTTTTATATTAAAAAAATATATGTATTCAAATATTAAAACAAATATTCATTTAGTAAATCATACAAGTCTAAATTGTAGGGGGAAAATGTTTTTCACAATACATGCATGGCACACCGCTTAAAATTAATTAGGTAGGGATCACATGGGTTAATATTATTGAAATCTTTAACTTAATCCTGTTCATAAGTTAGGTGTAGTAAAATAAACAGATGATTCTCATAATTAGTGGCGTAAAACCCGCAATAATCGGCTACGAGTCAAGCTGTAAAATCATTGACTCTGTCTTATCCGGTTTGTCACAGTGTCACCGCGTTAACACAATTCATTCACTGATACAATTGTTTTTCTATTTTAAATAATTTGGTAACCATAATACGTTAGATAATCACATTTGTATTATTAATTATTTTATTATGATAAATAATACACAAGTGGGTTACAATGTCTAGATACTCTCATGTTAAGATATTAGTTGACTATGTTATTGCAATGCACGTCATATCCTTGTTTTCTTGAAATATTCACATTTCGATAAAATTATACTCCCTCCGTCCCCTTTGAAAAAATAACGCATCTTAAGAAAATGTTAGGTGGATATCTTGTTTTCATACATATCCCTAATAAATGTAATGAATTAGATAGAGTTGTGTGTATATATATGCTAGTCAAACATTGGAAATTGTTATATTTTGAAAAAACATACAAAAAATTGCTTTGAAAAGAGAGGTGGACAAGTAATTTGGGACAATTTTTTTTTCAAAAGGGACATGTAAAAAGGGACGGAGGGAGTAATTATTCTGAAGTTCCCCTGTTTTATAGGAGCATTTGATATTAAAGCTTCGCTTGGAATGCCTTATTATCGTATAGAAAGACGCCATTTGTGAGCAATATAAATCAGAGCCTTTTATAATTCAATTTGGGCGGCATTTGACAGCTTGTATCGAATACTGGAACTTGAATTCAATCTCCGAAAGTGAACAAATGTACCCTTTATATTATCCAGATATGTTTTAAGAATTGGAAATCAAAACTAATCAATTGATATGTGAATTCAGCATTTATGATGATTTTTCTCATAAGGAGAAATTTTTAGTCAAATCATATTTTGATGAATAAGTTAATAGAATATTTTTAAAGTTTGATCAGAAATAAATTAGAGATTTAAAAAAAAAATCAGAGATTTTAGAACACTGCTGTAGTAGCATTTGAGTGTAACTAGGGTTTTTTTGTTTAAAAACGATTCTCTGTTTTGAGTAGTCAATTCTTGATGAATAATTTCGAGACATACGAAAATCGAATCCACTTGAATTACGGTCACACTAGGACACTGCGGCAATGAAGCCCAGGTATGAGAACAGCAGAAAACTATGTAGAGGTCATAGTCAGAAAGCAGAAAAGGTAAGCATCAGTTATAAATGACAAACTGTGACAATACATTGATAATGGAAGAGAGAAAACGTGTAAGGACAATTACATAGCTTGATTTCCGCAAACAAATCTGGTTTCTCATTATCAAATTTTTGGAAAGTTAGAAATTAGAATCCAGGTCTTCTCTTTTGCATGACCAAACAAATTGCGCATTTGGAGCTTCAAAGGGAGTGTGTGGCAGTGTGGGGAGTTTTTGGATATTTAACGTCTAAATTATTAAACTTGAATTTTAATACATTATTAGCCTTTAATCCGTGCGAAGCAGGTATATAGTTCATAATTAATTATTTGTAAATTTATATTTTAACATTATTTTATTTATATATTAGTATTAATGAATTGGATTTTAATTAAATTGTATTAACCAGTTGATTATATTTTCACAAAAATTTAACTTTTACAATTTATTATCTATTTATGAATATATTTCTGTTATTAGTATGTGATAATATATTATTCAATTAATTTCAAATCTGATTTTTCATATTTCGTATACCATCATATGTATGAAAAAAGATATTTGTCTCAAACATATTAGAGTTAAAAATAATTATATGAAGGTTCTTATTAAAAAAGATATTCAAAATTGTATATTTATAGTTTTATTTTGAACATTATTATAACTTTTTTTTTGTAATATTATATGATAATATTGTGTCACGAGTATTTTTAGTATTTGAAGCTGTTTAATAATATAAGAGTAATAGACGCCCACGTGTGGTAGAATTGTAGTTCTAGTGGAGAGTACCAAACCAAATTTGTTGACAACTACAAATTATACCTATGTTGCTTATTATCATAGTATAGTATTGAATTGCTCCTTCCCTCACTTTCTTCTTCATTCTTCTTTTTACAGTTTTTCACCGTTTGACACACACATACATACATACATACATACATACATACATACATATATATATATATATATATATATATATATATATATTAATATATAAAGTTTTATAGTTTCATGATTTATTTTTCTAAATTTTTTATAAAAATATTATATTTTTATTTAGAAGAAAAGTTAGAACATAATTTATGAAATTATAAAAAAATTTATAAAAGTTCTAAAATACATACCGAGTCTTTCCATCCTCGATGTAAAGAACCAACATGACGGGGGAGTATATATAAAGAAGAGTAATGTTATGCAATCTTTTTTTGTCAAATAACGTGTGATAAATAGATAATCGATTTTAACTTGATGATTTATGTATTGATCCATGTTACGGATCCAAATCACGAATGAAGTCTTGATCACTTGTATCTCTTTCACTTCTTTTCAGGGTTTGTATTCTTTCGAAAAAGACGGATACCTGTATGATTTTAATTATCAAAAATTAAATAAGAGACGTACCCTTATTTTGGAATCAAAAAAAATCTAAGACTTCCATAATATTTTATGAGTATATCAATATAAGAAATAAATTTTGAAAAAAGGTAATTAATCAATTGTTATAGTATTAAAACACAATTATAAACGGAAAACTTTGAAGATGAAGTTGATCAACATTTCAACAAAAATATAATGCACATGGCAGGTGTATGGCACTGAAAAGAGAAAGCCACCCACATGAATAATTTCTAGATGGACTCTATGAACCCGGGGTTGTTACAAATAATGCAAATGCTGTTACAACTTTCATGTGCAAAACCATACAGTACTACTTTTATTTTCGACATCATCGCTATCCCAAATGTAACACGCCTAAAATATCTGAAAAAATGAACAATTTTCGACTCTTGATCACACCGCGTATCTACTCATTAATTCACTAGCCATTTTTATCAAAATCCGGCTCAAAATTCTTACCAGCAATTTTGACAAAATCTTGTATACTACGTAATTTTACTAATTGCCAGCTTACGATATTTCATATTATACTGTACTGATAATAATATATTAATTTAAAAAGGAAAGCCGCGGCGCCATTGACCTAGACCAGCCACCAATACAAAATACAAATATACCACTACCCCATTATCATAATCCAAAGAGACTGCACCAATACGCGGGTTGGTGTGGGCCCAGCCTGTCCCAGCTGTCATGATGGCCCCACTTTGATATTCTTTCCTCATCATCATTCATTCCCATAATCAGACACTATTACTTCAAATGTCTGTACAAACTTAACATACACAACACAATCACACAAGTACATACAAAACTAAACTCTAACAAACAGAAAACTCATAGTACATGAAATCTTAGCATTTCAGTATTACCAAACATAAACATAAAGTTCTCACAAACCCATAACCTTAACCCTTGAGTCTTTGTAGAATTCTCGGGATTTCGGTCTGGGTTAGCCTAGTCTGACTGATTCCGTAAAATGTCAGCACCAGCACCAACATCACCACCGGCGCCTTCAACCAACACAACCTCACCACCCCTACCAACACCCTCGCCACCTTCAACTTCACCGCCACCATCAACACCGCCATCACCACCGTCATCTTCTCCACCGCCATCCTCCTCTCCTCCGCCGCCAGACACTCCGCCACCCTCATCATCTCCTCCACCACCCTCCAATGCTCCTCCGCCAGCAACACCCTCCTCTCCCTCCCCACCATCGCCACCTTCTCCGCCATCCAATCCAGGCTCACCACCAGTGACTAAACCTCCACCATCTTCACCGTCTCCACCATCTCCACCAGGGACTTCGAGATCTCCTCCTTCTCCGCCGCCGCCAAAGAGTCAGGCGAGTCCTCCGTCATCAGGGTCCAAAGGAGGCTCAGTGTCAACTGGGTTGGTGGCTGGGATTGCTATTGGTGGAGTGGTGATTGTTGTGCTTATATGTCTTGTGTGGATATGTTGTAGGAAGAAGAAGAGAAGAGAGTATGGGCATGGCCCACCTCCTGGTTATTATGTTCCACCTCCCTCAGGGCCTAAAGGTTGATACTTAATACTCTTTCTTGGTTTTTGATTTTTTAACAAATTTTGTTTTCTAAATTATTTGTATTGATGGTCTTTGGGGGTAAAATGATGGGTTACTGGCATACATCACTGTTCTAAAGTCGGTGATTAGGAGTGTTAGGTGATTAATTGGATTAATAAGGATTTGATTCATGGATTAATCTGATTGTTTTACTTAATTTGTATGGTTTCCCCCAAATCATATTGTGTTGTATCTGATTACTCCTGAATTTCGCGACCTGGAGCCCAGGCACCTGAATTTACCAAATACAAGTTTTTTCACATATTTTAGCACCTAGACAGCGAATGATGCGGATTTTAGGGAACTGCCATGCTTTGATCAAATGTGAAAATGATGACAATGAAGAAATTAGTTGTATGGATCGCGTGACACTCTATGCTTTTTGTCTCTGCTTTGATCATATGGATTGCTTGACACATTATGCTTTCAGTTTCTGACATGTTTACCCTTCTTGACTATATAGACTATATATGTTAATTTGTGTTGTATTTTGTAATTGGATTAAGCTGGTTTGAGCTCTTGTGGTAATCTGTTTATCTGATTGACAGATGGCCCTTATGGTGGCCAGCAACAACAATGGCAAAACAATGCTCCTCCACCTAGCGACCATGTTATCTCGATGGGGCCGAAGCCTTCTCCTCCACCTGTAATGTCTAGGCCGCCACAATCTGTTTCTCCCCAACCTTATAGCAGCGGAGGATCTGGATCTAATTATTCAGGGGGTTCCAATAATCCACTCCAAGCTCCTTCCCCTGGCATGGCCTTAGGGTTCTCATCACAGAGCACGTTTACATATGAAGAGTTGGCAATGGCTTCGAATGGCTTCTCTGATGCAAACCTCCTTGGACAAGGTGGTTTTGGGTATGTGCACAAAGGTGTCCTTCCAAATGGAAAACAAGTTGCAATTAAGCGCTTGAAAGTTGGTAGTGGGCAAGGAGAGCGTGAGTTTCAGGCGGAGGTTGAAATTATTAGCCGGGTTCATCACAAACATCTTGTTTCTTTAGTTGGATACTGCATGACCGGGGCAGAAAGATTGCTTGTTTACGAATTTGTTCCAAACAACACCTTGGAGTTTCACTTACATGGTAAGAACTGACTTCTAGTACATTTAGTATCCATGTTAGTTACAGTTTGGGTGACATTTGATCTTGTAATAGCTACTTTTAAATTGTATTGCGTGGAACACTTTAATGAGAAAAATCTGTCCTCTAGGAACACTTAACTGCTTCGAAATTCTCCTATTTAAATATCACTTGATTTATTAACACTCAAATCTTTGATCAAACCAAACTGAGAACCTTCGACTTGTGAAAAATGTCTAATTGCTATTAGATGTTGATTTGGTGTGTGGTTTATAAACTTTGTTTAGCAGGTAGTTGATGTTTCAAATTATAAAACTTGATAGCATTTAATTGAAATTTCAGGGAAAGGGAGGCCAACCATGGATTTTCCATCAAGAATGCGAATCGCTCTTGGATCTGCAAAAGGACTTGCTTACCTACACGAGGATTGTATGTTCCCCTTGTATAATTCATTCAGTTTTAGTAAAGGCAAAAGCCAGAGTATTATGCTAAACATTTTCAAAGCATCTTGCATGCCTAATTTATTATTATTGTTCACCTGTGCAGGTAATCCCAAAATCATACATCGTGATATTAAAGCAGCTAACATCCTTCTGGATTCTAATTTTGAGGCAAAGGTATAATTCTAGAACCTTACAATCAAGAATGTTTGAAATTATAAATCATAATTTAACTTGTACAGCATAAATATTATTATCAGCATTCTAGTTAAAATGACTTAAACTTTCATATTCTAAAGCGTTTTCTTCTCTCATTATACATGAAAGATCTGCTAAATTCTGTGACATGGAATGACCTGTCCTTTTTCTTATCAAAACTTCATCTTTCTTATTCTAATTGCACATATGAATGTAGGTAGCAGATTTTGGACTTGCTAAGATCACTTCTGAGTTAAATACTCATGTCTCCACTCGAGTGATGGGAACTTTTGGGTAAGAACAATAATCTCATTAAACTTTGCTGAGCACTATCTTACGTTAAGTTTTGGAGAGCTGATATTATGTTGCATTCATTTTTTTAATAACTCTTCTTTCATATGATATATTACCTCCACCAACCCCTCTTGTGCTAGATAGTAACTACTGCCTTGGTTGTTTAAATTTGTTTGACTGCCTACTGCCCGGGCTTTTCTGACCTTGCATTTGTTTTCCTGGAATTTGAAGCGCACTTTAAGATCTTATATAGTTTTTAACACATTTGCCAACACAGGTACCTGGCTCCAGAGTACGCTTCTTCTGGTAAACTTACAGACAAGTCTGATGTTTTCTCCTTTGGTATAATGCTTCTGGAGATGGTTACTGGACGTAGACCAGTTGATTCAGCTCAAACTTTCATGGATGACAGTTTGGTTGACTGGGTGAGTGTATTACTTGATACCTCTAATACATTCTATTCATGACCTATGGCTGTGAGTGCACTTAAAGTTGGTGTCTGGCCTCGAGAAGATTCAAACACTTTGCAATAAGGCACTAAATTGCCGGTTTTATCTTTTAGTCACAAACGCTGAAATTAGCTTAATATAACATGATATTTGTGTTTCAGGCAAGGCCCTTGCTCACTAGAGCTTTGGAAGAGGGAAATTTTGACACCCTTGTCGATTCTCGATTGCAAAATAATTATAACCAAAGTGAGATGTCACGCATGGTTGCTTGTGCAGCTGCCTGTGTTCGTCATTCAGCAAGGCGTAGACCACGAATGAGTCAGGTGATTGAATTTGCTTATAGTGTTTCTAGGCTCAAATGCTTAATTTTGTATGTGTACAGATGCATCTCAGTCACTAAAACATTGTTTAATGTTGAGAAATGTAGAATTCCAAGTTATTTCAGTTTAAAATTATAATTTTAAGTCTTTTGCATAAAAACAAGATTCCCACCCTTTTTTAATTAGAAAACATACACGCACCTACAATTTTCACTTGTCTGATGTCTTCTGAAGATGGAAGTTAAATCATCTGTGTTTTCATTTTGAACTGTTTTATTAATATTTGAATCCAAAAATCTACGCCGTGGTGTCCTCTTAAGGTTTTGTCTGTGATGAATTTCTTAGCAATGGCATAACATATCCTTTAGATAATTGAAAATCAAAAAAGGTCATTATCTCGCTATTCCGTTACTAAGTTTCCTATATGCTTATGAAGATACTGATTTACTCCTATTACATGAGATAAACAATGAAAATTAGCATTTAATAGAAATGTAATTATCTGTTCATTAGGGCTTAAGCCACGTAAAGCTAAGATATCTCATCTTTTCTTTGATCACATTTATATCATCTAACAAACACTCATAACTGAGCAGGTGGTTCGTGCTTTAGAAGGAGACCTCTCTTTGTCTGATCTCAACGAAGGAATTACTCCTGGACACAGCACGGTCTACAGTTCACACGAAAGTTCAGACTACGACACAATGCAATACAAAGAGGACATGAAAAAATTCCGGAAAATGGCCTTGGCAAGTCAGGAATACTCCAGCAGTGAAGTTAGTCGACCCACCAGCGAATATGGTCTGTACCTATCTGGATCAAGCAGTGAAGGCCAACAAACCCGCGAAATGGAAATGGGGAAAACGCAAAAAGACAGCCGAGGTTTCAGTGGAAGTTCTGGTTTCTGATGCACTTCATGTCTATAGTTTCTACAGCTAACATTAGGTTACAACAATTGTGAGTATTGCATTATTTTGCTTGAGATAACACATAGAATTCTTGTGCGCTGTCTTTGGAAATTTTCTAGTCTTATATTTGTATTTATTATGGCTTATACAACAAAATATTCATTCTTTCATTTGATTTTTTCAAATTTTGAGTTGGTTGTTTTGATCTGTTATGACTTTTTTGCTCTTGCATGTGAAGAATAGTTGTTAGAATTTGACAGTTGGAACCGCGTCTAATGGGAGTTGGTGACAAATATTTTAAACTGTCAAACTGTCTTCTAGTGTACTACACGCACGAAGAGAAAGACCGTTAGATAGTTTTCTTTAGTTTATTGTCAATAGATTCGATGGCTCGAGGAGTACTTTGAAATGTTAGGCTGATTCCTAATTGTTGAAAATGGAAGTGTCCAAAATTTCAAATCCTGAGAAAAATCCTCAAGCCTCTGCAAAGAAAGGATGCAGTCTTCTAAAATTGTGTGATCGTTGTTTGAGGATTCTATCTCAATTAATCGACCCGATCTCATTTTCTGGAAAAATCGGTCAAAAATTGGATTGTCAAAAATCGGATTGTCTGTTAAAATCATTATATCGTCGATTATAGAAAATAAATTTGAAAAACAAATAAAGATTGGAAAATTACAAATTAGTTGTTCATATTAGTTTTAAAATACATACTTTTTTATTAGTGATATTAGCTATACCTATTTTTGTGAAATATATGTGTGTGTTATTTGATTTTATAAGATTAATAAATTAAATATATAACTTAAAACTAATATTAAAAATTCATTTAATAATTCGATTATTCGCTAGATTCTTGTAGCGCTTCACAAACTATTATCCAACTTTTAGAAATTCGCAGACAATTATATGCTACTCCTATTGGCTATGTGCAGTCAATTTTGGGCCACTCATTTAGTTTGGGTCATTCAAAGAAACCCACTTTTGAGAAAAGCAAGTAAGATGGGCCGAGACGCGTGGGAAAGTTGGGCCTAGACTCATAGAATTACCTGTGGTTCTTGCACTAAATTTGATAAAAATTTATGAAATTAATATGATCTTACTCCAACTGTTGGGGGAACCGATAATATTAAAATAATGACTTACATGATTAAAAATAAATTAATATAATAAATTTATGAATATGAAATTAGTATATTTGGATAGTATTCTACATTAAAATCAATTTATGAGTTTTTACGAGTGAAATAATAAAAATTTATAATATGTATATATATATATTTTAATTGTTATCATACAAAATTATTTACAAATTAGTTGTTCTAAAAATTAGCTTATACTAATTTTTAAATTTAAACATCTATTCAAATAATTTCTGTTGTACTAAATAATCATCTATTTTAATTTCGCAATGTTCTTAGTTTATTTATGGCACTGTTCTTTCCACAATGAAGTGTGGAACTCTTTGCTCCAAGCAAAAGCAAAGGAATCCAAATTTGTATGGGTGCACAGAAACTAAGGAAAGATGTATGATGTGTACAAATGAGCTCCAGAGAAAATGTACATCACACTTTTGTAGGTACCCTCAGCGGCTCAGCCTCAATCAATAATTTAAAAAATAAAAAAAATTTGAGAGCCAAAATCTTGATAATATTTGTGGATAAGATTTCCTCTGGGGATTTCACTAGCCAACAATTAGATGTCATCTTCTTACATGCACTATTTACTTTTCAACCATGCAAACCTATCTCCTCTCTCTCACCAGTCACCACTACCTTCTGCAACTACACAACTCATGATGAGGTACCTCCTTTCTTTATTTGAGTTTAATAACCCATCTTTTTTATTTTCAAGATTTTGAAATGTTGTTAATTTAGTTTATTGTGGAACCTTGACATGATTTTATATCATATTCTTGCATTAATTTTTAGAGTTGCTTTGTTTTGTGAAAACTTTTGATGTGATTATAGCTATCTCTGGCATTGTGATTATGTACTACATCCTATGTGCTTAATAGATTATGAAGTAGTTTATTATCTGACACCTTGTTAAGTACATAATTAAGTAATGAAGTCTTAAAGTAATTTCTCTTAATCTTGCTTGGAACTTGGGTCTCTTTCTACCTTTCCCAAATAGTTTCCTTATCAACAAAGAATAGTCAATAGTGTTTCTGTGAATATACTGAAATTTCCCAAGTGCAGATTAGATTTTTGCTACTGGTATATGGGAAAAGTTAGTTTTGCTTCTTATCTTTAAGTACTGTATTTGTCTGTAAGAGAAAAGTAACATTGCAGTACTCAAGCTCCATAAGTGAAGCAATTTATAAATTATAACATTGTGTTTGCGAAAATTCTTGCAGTAGGAGGTTTGGTTTTATCAAAAATGTTTACTTCTACATGTTTGAATGAAAAAAAATGACATTTCAGTTAGGCCAGAAACTGGTGATGCTTAATTTTAAACACGAGAACCTATGACTCGAACCATTGGAATTACGACTAGAATTGACCAGTGGAATAAGTTCTGCAGTGCTGTTTCAGTTCGACCGTTTGATCCTTGTGCATAATGTTCACTGGATTAGGAGTCTCTATTATCATATTTCAACTGTTCAATTATCTGTTTAAGGAAGACTTAATTTGGACTACTGTTATTCAATGCCAGTTGATATGCTCATGTAGTTCCATTACTAATCCAAAAAAGCTTGATATTATAAAAAGTATCCTTTGCAATCACTTGAGATCACTCTAAGCATATTCTACAAGCGCCTATCTGTTGCATTTATTTTCTGTCCAAATGTTCTCCCTCAAATTAAATTGAAGAACTGCTTATAAATCATCATAATTCCCTTTTTTTTCTCGGATACAGGCTAAGGGAACCAAGTACGTGGGCTAAAGAATCAGTATGTTGCACTATTTCAGTGATATGATTTATTACTAGCATTCATCTTTGAATTTGTTCTTGGTTCAGGACACATATCGTCATAACACCAAGTTTGCAGAGTCCAATATATTGGTAGAAGGTATTTGGGGCCTGGATATCTATTATTATCCCTGTTTTATAAAGTTTTGAAAAATGGGAGAGTTTGGAAAGAGAAAGATTAATCCTGTTATTGCTAAGAAGCACAGAAACGGTACAATCATGAGCAAATCTCAGATTCAAGCATCAACCACAATGGTATATATTCTATAAGTTCATGTCAAAGTTACTTGCACATACAAATTTTCTTCGTTGCAGTCATTTTCTCCCCCTTCCAGTGAGCACACTTTACTTCTGTAGTTCTATGTGATGTAGATGTTACTCTGCTCCATTGCAGTTGTTTTATTCCCCCGTGTTGAAATTGTTTATCCGACTGATGCCACTTAATATATAAATTTTCTGGCTGTTCTTCGGCCAATTAAGCATAAAATCGTCTTAAACGAGTTTCTTATGCCCTCATTGGAGTAATTCAGAGGTCATATCAGATTTCTACATTTTTTTGCAACGAAGGCAATCCTATTGACCCCATTCTTATTGGAAGAAAGTATATCTGCTACTTGACATTCCTTCAAGACCAATAATGTTGCATCTTTTGATCAATTTGATATCCTTAAAAATTAACTGCACTTGCACAATACTTTTCTTCATCCCTAATCGATATTGTATAACTACTTGTCCTGACCAACACATCAGTTATGCTATTCTTTTGGACATTGAACTAATTTGAGTAGCTTTCTAATACCAGAAGCAGATAGATGTCTTGACTGAATCATACCACATGCCAGTAATTCTGCTCTGCTCTGCTATAGATCCAATAAATCTAGTCACAGTCTAATGATTGATTGCAAACTTCTCAGGAACCACTTCTGCAGGAAAGGGACCAGCTCTGTCGATTTTCAGCTTCTTTAAGTTCTCGCGTACAATCTCGCTGTATTGTCTGTTTAGACAATAACAGCTGCAAGGTAGTACGATCGAGAACAAAGTTGATGAAAATTTTGATTGAGAAGGGTAAACCTCAAGAAGCCCATTCCATTTTTCGAGGTTTAACAGAAGAAGGGCACCGACCTACACTTGTAACATACACAACTCTTTTAGCAGTTTTGACTGTCCAGAAACGGTTTAAGTCAATTCCTTCACTCCTTTCAAAGGTGGAAGAGAGTGGGCTGAAGCCTGACTCAATATTCTTTAATGCCATGATCAATGCATTTTCAGAATCTGGGAATGTCAAGGAGGCGATGAAAATCTTTAGGAAAATGAAGGATAGTGGATGTAAGCCTACAACCAGCACATTTAATACATTAATTAAAGGATTAGGTATTATAGGTAAGCCTGAAGAGTCCTTGAAGCTTTTGGAATTAATGTCACAGGAATATAGTGTAAAGCCCAATGACAGGACATACAATATTATCATCCGAGCCTGGTGTAACAAGAACAACATTACAGAAGCATGGGATGTTTTTTATAGAATGGTCTCATCTGGTGTAAAACCTGATGTAGTCACATTCAACACGTTAGCAAGAGCATATGCTCAAAATGGGTATACAAGTAGAGCTGAAGAAATGATACTCCAGATGTATGACAACAGTGTTGCACCAAACCAACGCACTTGTGGTATCATCATTAATGGGTATTGTAAAGAAGGGAATATGGAAGATGCATTAAGATTTGTATACAGAATGAAGGATATCTCTGTGCATCCAAATCTTGTGATTTTCAACACTCTCATTAAAGGGTTCCTGGACATCACAGACTCTGATGGAGTTGATGAGGTATGTTGCCTCAAACTTCTTAGTAAGGTTACCATTTTAGAATTCATTGCTGAAATCATTTTTGAATAATTATACTGGATGCTAGAAAATAGGCACTCAAATTCATGATTCATTTTAACTGGTAACGTATATATACTCTGCGGTTAACCTTCTGTCCCTTCTATTTTAGAATTCATATGAGCTGTTCAACTTATATTCTGCAACAACTGTGTTCTTGGCAGACACTATCACTGATGGAGGAATTTGGTGTCAAACCTGATGTTGTTACATTTAGCACCATTATGAATGCATGGGGTTCAGCTGGGCTCATGGACAAATGCCAAGAAATTTTTAATGACATGGGAAAAGCTGGCATTGATCCTGACATCCATGCTTTTAGTATCCTTGCAAAAGGTTACGTGCGGGCTGGAGAACCAGACAAGGCTGAAGAAGTCATTAAATTGATGGAAAAATCTAGTGTGCTCCCAAATGTTGTCATATTCACCACTGTCATTAGTGGATGGTGCAGTGCTGGCAAGATGGACTATGCTATGAGAGTGTATGAGATGATGTGTAAAATGGATGTATCCCCCAATTTGAAGACTTTTGAAACACTGATATGGGGTTTTGGAGAAGCTAAACAACCACAGAAAGCTGAAGATCTTCTTGAGATAATGGAAGCAAAGGGTGTTCGTCCTCAGAAGAGTACTATTCAGCTTGTAGCAAATGCATGGCGTTCCATTGGGTTTCTGAGCGAAGCAAAGAGAGTGCAAGATGATGTTGATGACGATCAAACAGTTATACCAGATACAGAGTATGACAAGACATCAGAAGTGATGCCAAAAAGAAGTTTTCAGACCGAAAATCATACCTTATCTCCTAGTCTTCTACAGGCACCTGGTTCTGTAGTTGCTAGTCCAAAAGGGTCAGGCAGTGTGAAGACTGTTAGCCAGATGGTGCCTAATAGAGCTCAATATTCATCTGGAGGCCTGAGCACCAAAATAAATACCATGCAACTTCCACAGGCATGTAAATTTACGACGCTAAAGCCACGGATCATACTTCCCTCAAAGCTTCAACTTTCACTTGGAGTCTCACAGTACTTGCCTACATTTAAATTGGTGTTCTAAAACCTGCCAAGGGTAGTAATGAACCTCGCAGGATGATACAATACACACATTCTTGAATTTATTTGTAGCATCTGTAAATTATTTCTGTTGTTTGTTCTATATGATCATGGGACAGGAAGATTGAGTTCTTGAAATGTACATGCTGTTCAATGAAATGAAAATCTTTTGTACCCTTTCATTTTTGCAACTATTAGTTTGCTGTATTGTTTTATTGCTAAAAAATGATCAAATTGAGTATTTTTAGATTTTCCATTAAAAAATATATATTGATTCAATGATCTCCATTATGCAGGGCATGTTTTTCTGCAATATCCTTACTTGCAAGTTGCAAGTGAGGTAGACGAATTAATGAAGTGCATTATCTAAACGTGCACTTTCCAACTATATCAATAAAATAATTTACTTATTTATTTTAATTTCATTTATATATTTGACATTATTTTATACTCAATAAATAATTTTAAGATATCAAAAATATTAATCTATTAAAATTAACCATAACAAATCAAACTTTCATCACACATGTAAAATCACTTGTTTCCAAAAAAATTATGAAATAATTCATATATGATCACATAAATTGGGAATCGGAATTATTGGTTGATCAATTAATTTAAAATTTTAGGAGATTTATCATAATTCTTTTGAATAAATCCGAGAGTTTTAAAATCAGAATATAATAATAATAAAATAGTAAAATTTTGTTTGGATTAATCGGGTATTTTATAATAAACGAGGGATTTTTAGATGATGGATTCAAAGTGACATTGTAAGATACTGCTGCTCTTTTCTGTTGGTAGTTGTTTTTGCAGTGCCGCCTCACTGCCTCGGCTGTTCAACGCCTTTGTATATAACAGACTGAACTGTGAAAAACAAACAAAAAAAAGAGGGAAAAGATGATATCTTTACATCTTATCCCCCAATTACCATTCCTCCAAAACCCTAATTTCACAACCCCCAAATCTTCAATTATCGCCCAACCCCACCATTTTTCTGCCCTCAACTTCAAACCCACGTCAAGAAACCTCAAATTAAACCAACCCCACATCAAATCTTTGTTAAAGATTCAATCTTTTTTAAAGTCTAAGCACTTCAACTACAAAGATTGTAACTTTCATAGACTACAATGTAATGGGTATAAAGATTCTTTGGGGGATGTTAAGGTGGGCCCGGATTTGGTGGATAGTGGTGGTGGGGGTGGTGGAGGAGGTGGAGATGGTGGTGGTGATGGTGGAGATGAGGAGGAGAAAAAAGGGTTGTTGCCAGAATGGGTTGATTTTACTTCAGATGATGCAAAGACTGTTTTGGCAGCTCTTGTGGTGTCTTTTGCATTCCGGGCTTTTGTGGCCGAGCCTCGATACATTCCTTCATTGTCTATGTATCCTACATTTGATGTTGGAGACCGACTTGTTGCGGAAAAAGTTAGTTTTCTTGATTAGTTATATGTGTTTGTGTGTATTGATTGTTTATTAGTTGTTTGGTTGTCAAGATTTGTTTTATCAAACTAAGTAGGCATTTTTGTGAAATTTAATTAGAATGAAACTAACGTTTTTTCGAATGTTGGCGAGATTGCTAGTAAATTTGACGTGGTAGGAGCATATGTAGAAGAGTACAAAGGAATGCATTGAGACTATAGTAGAAAGAAGCAATCTTTTTGTTTTTCTGTTGAGTGGATGTAACAAGATTCAAACACGCTATTGCTTAGTTGTATACTTGTTTATTGTAACTAAAGAAAAGTCTTAGGTCCACTTGGGCAGATTGTGATGGGGAGGAGATGAAGAATTATAAACAGATTTTTGAAGAGCGAAAGTATGTGTGGAAGAATAGTAGAGAACATTGGAGAGAGAGAAAAATTCTAGGATGAAGATTATAGAGGAAATGAAGAAAATTGGAGACTGGGGCATTCCTTTCAAAAATGGTGGGTTAGAACATTTATTATCGACTAATACACTTGTTTGAATTGCTTGGAAAGGAAAGGAATGAAGTGATTGAAAATTCTAAACATTCCCACCAAATAAGAGTACAAATCTCATTCCATCTAACTGGACACAACCTTAGTGTTGTTTACACCATACTGAATTTTTACTCCACTTTTGAAATTAGGGTTCGTCCTTTTATATAGATCCAACCAAGGACTCTAATTTGCCATCTTACTAAAAGGGCTATAAGATGACTTACTCACGTGTTAGAGCCAATAGATATTAGAAGTATTGAGAACTAAGATATTGTCTTTAAGTGTTTAGAAAGGAGCAGATCGGGGCTAAGAGCTGAAGTGTTCAAGAAAGGGTACTAGGGTAGTATTTCAATTCTGGCAACTTCTCACTTCTTATTGCCATTTACAGATTACTATATAAGATGAATCACCAGTTTTAGCTCTGTTAGTTGTACCTATGACTGAACAAGCTCCGTCTCTTTTCAGTATTTAATGTACAATATTTTTTTCTTCCTATTTAGGTATGATGCAATGCATGTCCTCCTGTTGCTAATAATTGAAAGAATTCTTAGTTTTCTTTTGTAATCCATTCCTTGTTTAAGAGTGTTGTAATTTGTAAATTTTGAATAGGTAATATGAAGTTTGTTTTGAGAAAAAATTCCCGTCTGTAATGGCATCTTTATATACCAGCGATGTATCCTATACATTTTCAGGTCAGTTACTACTTTAGGAAGCCTTGCCCAAATGATATTGTGATATTTAAAGCTCCTCCTGTCCTTCAAGAAGCAGGATATACTGATGAGGATGTTTTCATTAAACGAATTGTTGCAAAGGCAGGTGATGTTGTGGAGGTGAGTTTATTTTTAATGATTTTTACTTTTGGTTTTTCACCATATCATATTGTTGGAGCAATTTAGGTATATACTATATATGCTAAGCAGTTATTCCTTTTTCTGATATATTTATCTGCTAATTGCATAATTTACTTCAACTTGCTCGATAATTGTAGTCATATATTGTGACCTGTTTTTCATTTTTAGCTATTATTAATAGCTTCATATAGTTTGGTGTTAGACCTACAGTGCTCTGGATTATTTTCCATAGTAAAGCATGTTTTTTTTTGTCAGGATAGTAAAGCATGCTTAGGGTACCCCAACAATCATGTTTAGCTTTTTCATGTATCAAAAAAAAAAATTAGTAGGCACGCTGAGTTTCACTAGAGGCGATCTAAGACTGCATGGAGCGGGGTATGGGGGATTCTTTGTACCATCACATTTCAGGTTTAGAGCACCCCTGGTTGTGACCTCTTTCAACTTAGCTAGGTTTCTTTAAAAATACTACAGTATCCAGTGCTAATTCTTTAATTAGGTTCATTCTTTCATTAGAGATAGCCTAAGGGACAGGTCTGAAGCACCAGTTCTTGGGATAAATTTAGCAGCAACAATTGACAATGTGAAGTGAAAAATGTATTATACTTAAAACCATAGATATTTTTTCATAACCTAAAACTATGGAATTCGGAATAACTTTGTATTGTACGTATAAACAGAAGTACTCTTTTTTAACCTCAGCCAACATAAAGCTTTGCTCATTTCATACAAATTGCATTACGTTTTAGTATCTCAATTTAGGAGCTCTCTCTTCTCTACTATGCAGCGCTAAGTGTTATCTCAGCAGATGAATTAGCATATACTATATTTTTGTTTCAGGTTCATGAAGGGAAGGTAATTGTTAATGGAGTTGCCAGGAAGGAAGATTTCATTCTGGAAGCACCAAAATATGAAATGACACCAGTTGTATGTTCAGCTTCCCCACAATTTCTGATGCAAAAAATCCAATAATCAACCCCCGCCCCCCACACACAAGCGCACACTACTGCCTGCCACAAAGGCACAAACAATATTTTTTTTAATTTAGATGGTAAATGGATTTAGATAGGTGAAAATATATCTTACATGTAAGAAGTTATTTGTAATGTGATGCAGCACGTGCCAGAAAATTCAGTTTTTGTGATGGGTGATAACCGTAACAACAGCTATGACTCACATGTGTGGTATGTATTCTTCATCTGCTTCAGTTCATGTGGTAAATTGTTTTCCTATGACTCTTGCTAATGTCTTAAACACAACATAGGGGTCCGTTGCCATCTAAAAACATATTAGGAAGATCAGTATTTAAATACTGGCCCCCGGCTAGGATTGGTGGCACAGTACTTCCAGAGAGTTGCGTCGTTGACAAGCAGGAAAGCAATTTAGCATCTCAACAATGAGATAAAGACTATTTTTAGGGTCTGTTGTTAATAAATTATATTTCCTCATATATTGTACTCAATTCTTCCCTGCTTCCGAACACATTATTTACAGCTGTTGTGCTCATCAATTCGTCGAGCTGTATTATTGTAATTGTATCATTGATCAATTTATGTGAAAGTCGAGAAAATTTTGGGGTCTTGCTCTTAATTTAGTTGTTTCTTTCCTTTTTTTAGAAAAAGGTTAAGATCGTCTACTCTTTTAAATCTCTTGTTCTTTTCCCCCAGTTATCTTTGACTTTGTTTTTAGTCTACTTCTTTTTGGTTTTATGGAACGAAAATAGCTTTGGGGCAAAATCTAACAAGAACATAAAAAGAGAGAGAAATAATATGTTCTACAAGTAAATAAACTATTTTGTTTCATACTAGGCAATGCATCATATTCAACTGCAATGCTGTTATAATGCTCAGCAAAGTGAAATCACCGTTATGCCTGAGAACCAGTCGTCACATATTCAGTCCCAATATTCAAACTCAAATGTCCCGATAAAAAAGTAGTGCAACCTGGTGTCGGTCGTTGGTCTGAACACCTTCAATCCCAAAATTCTAAACTTAAATGTCTCGATAAAAAAAATAGCGCAGCCTGTTTTAATAAAGAAACAGAACGAGTGTCGGCCCGGACACCCAATTTCACCCGATTTTGATTTTAAAATAAAATATAAAAATGCAACATGCTTTAATAAAAGAAAAAAAAAGGGCGTCGGTCCGGTTTCAAGTTTAATACAAAAGAAAAAATTTATAAGACAAGTTTATTATTAGTTTTTAAATTGATATTGAAATTTATTACCTAAATATTCAAAATTTTATTATTTTCAGTTTTATTACCTAAATTTTACACATCTGGGAGCTTCTTCCGTACACGTTCTCGATTTGATGACACTCAAAAGAAAAAAAATCTCTTTCATATTGCATTTCGATACAATTATGAGGACACAACAATCAAAAAATAAAAGAACACTACAACAGTAATTGACTGGAGCAAAGAGAACTCAATTGATAACTATAGTATCAGCCAAAACTGGGCAATTTTAAAATAAAAATGAACACAAAGGAAATCACTACTGTATACCAGTCTCTAATTTGCAGTCGAGGCAGAGCATTACAGTGCAAATGTGCACAACTAAAAGAATTCTTTAACTTCACTAAAACTTGCATATGCACCAGTTCACAACTAGAATAATACGGAGACCTGTTCTCCCGTCTAGAAAGATCACCAAAATGTGTTTCATTATGAGTGAAATCAAACGTCAGTAAATTCTCCAGGATCAAAATCAAATTACCTCTTGCATTTTGAAATTATAAGTACAAGTCAACACTAGTTCCCTACATTTTATACAGGCACTCAATGTTACAGATGTAATGCGCATCTACCATTTGACCTGTTTGCTGCATAGAACTCTAGCTAGGAGCTAGATAAGGGATTACTGTGATCTCCAAGAAACAAACAGAAGTTAAAAATGGGCGCAAATAGATCTCTCTTCAGATCACATGGTATGCAGAACTCTACTGAAGTTGATGCCTCTCCACAATCAGGTTCTATCACTTCTACCTCTATCCACATGAACTGTCCTCAAATCCAGTGTTGCTAGAGTCTGTGGCATTGACATCCCTCCAGATACTACAATTTCTGCACGGTCAAAAGAACAATTTGTCATGCTGATAAATCTACAAAAATTTAATAATTTTTTTTTTTTCTCATTTCACCCTCTTTGAGTTTCCTCCAGTTTATTTTCTGATAATTAATGAGCACAAACAAAAGCGAAACACGGAGATATTAAAGATTTCATCTCACTTCCCCTGCGGATAGCAAACTACATGATCCGTATTAACATGATATAAACCAAATAAATTTCCTATAAACGTGAGATATACACACATTTAAGCAGGCCAAGTTGGCTTTTATCAACTGTTCATAAAGAGATGGACAAGAGATAAGATAGGTACTTGATTACAGTAACTCTATCCAGGAAGCCAGAGGTCCCATTTCATGCAAATCAATATTTATTATAGAAACTGAGAGTATCCCAAGTAGTTTTCATAAGTGTCTGAGGAAAAGTTTATGTAAGTTTCATTGTAAACGAGTTCAAGCAGTCAATTAGGACTTACCAATTCCTTCTCTTACTGACAGGTTTGGTCTTATGACATCGTTGGCATTGACCATGAATATATCACCGATATAAAGGTGGTTGGTAGGCACGTATACGCAAAGCAGTTCCTCCTCCCCCGAGTAACTCTGAAAGATAAGATGATAGACAAGAGATGAGCCAATTTAAATGTAAAAGAAAACACCACCCATGTAAAGAAGCAAATCGACATAAAATTAGTTACTGCTTAAATACTTGTAAATGCTTGTTGCTCATTTAACATCATACTACAGAAGCAAACAAAATTTGACACCTCTTTTTAGACACTGAAGAAACCTTTTTGGACATAAAGTAACCTAAGGTCTCCCATAGTCTCCCATAAGTTGTGTTAGTGCTAATTAAAAATAACACAACCTGAGCAACAAGTTAGGCATAGTCATATACTCATATAAGGATTCAGGGAATCAGATGACAAGTAAGAAATAGACATCCAGCTCTGCTAGACTGCTACTCTCTCTCTTAGTATAATATGGAGAAGCAATAGGTAGAACTCATATCCATTTTTAAACACTCACTGGACAGTACTACAATTAAAGTAATGCATCCTACTAAAAACTGAAATAAAACAACTTTTAAGTAGTTATGCTGTAAGCTGAAATACAGAAGACAAGCAGCATTAAGCTGCATCTTATAATTTTGTTCAGTAATATCTATCTGCAGTCTGGAGGAGTAAAGCATGAACTTGAATAGTCCTAGTTTCTGATCTCCGGTACTTAAAAATTTACATCAGGGGATTAAACTTGATTCTATCGAGTTTTGACATCATACTTAAAGAGCACATCTGGGATATAAGCAGACAACTTTATTGGTGTAATTCATAATATGGTGAATTGTAAGTTGTAACGAGCAATATCCTATGCCAGATTTCCTGTCCTTGTGGTTATCAAAATAAGAGAATGTTTAATCCAGATTCTATTATTTTAGCCAGGTCCTTCTGGAACTACTGACAGTTCAAGGAAAACTGGAAAAGGTCAAAGAGAGATACAATACTATTTATATTTGTTTTTTATGAGAAATACAGATATTAAATATTGGTGGACCTGGAGAACGAATGATGAAGTGATGAAGCCAAATGCATATTCACCAATACGAGGATGCCGTATAATGGCAACTTCCTTGAAGGCTTGTGAGTTTTGATCTGTTATTTTTAAAACAAGAACAGTTATGACCATTATTTCTGTGACCAAGAAGCACAAATTCAAACCTAATTTATACACACCTGGTGATATGGCTGAACTAATCTGCTTCGAAGCACTGTAAATGTGACGAACAAATGGCATTCGCTTGATAAACCATTCCCCAAGGCTCAATACAGATGCCCCTAACCATGATGACATAAAAACCCCAACCAAGAATATAAACGTGATGGAAGTTATGAAGCCAAGACCTGAACAAGAAGTAAAAGAAAGTAGAAACCTTAGCCAAATAGGAATAATTCGATTTCTTTAAATATACCAACAATCACCAGTATAAGCAAATTGCATAAACTAAGAGCACATACATAAAAAAAAACCACTAGTTTCACCAAAATATATTTGACATAAATTTCCTGAAAAGGAGAAAAGGGATTGTGGACACTTACCAAAAATATCAATTCCTAGATGTGCATAGATAGGAGAGAAGAAACCATCAACAAAGTGTATAAACCACCATGTTATATAGAAGGTAATTGCTATGGGCATCAAGATAACACTGCAGAAGAAGTCAATGTGGTCAACTTTATAACAGTTTAACAGCGAAGGAACCAGTACAGATAAAATTTACAAAACTTTGAAACCTTAAATACGTGACATGCTGCTCAAATTTTATATACAACTAAAGCATATAATATCTCTATTTTTTTTTTCGACATCTAAGACATTGTATATACATTAAAAGGCAGTTCCTTAAATATTTATATAAGCATATGAATAGATTAGGAAGAAAATTGACATTTCAGGCACTAAGTCATCTATTTTTGTCCTTTCTTTAATCAATGAAGGGTTCCAATTATAGCAGCATAAGGAAATATCTACATGGACTGCAATGTATGGGCACTATATCTTAAAAATTATTACCACATCTGATAAGCTTGATATTAGAAAGAACTAGACCTGTGAGTATCCTTCTAGTACATAACATCATCAGCAATTTAAAATAATGTTTGGTATGCTCCACTTACAGCTTAGAAATGTACGAATCCTGATCATGTGCATTTAAAAACCACATTGTCTCTTTAGCAACAAAAAAAACCACATTGTCAATACTCTTTTAAATAAATACCATCATGAAGATATCAATTGAACATGCCAACTTAACTTCGTAAGAAACTTCCAAATTTAGTAAAGTACGCACCAAACATGGCAGACCCTTCATCTAACTTAATGTTTGATTTCAGTTTCTTGTTTTAATAGTAAAATTCAGTCTAACAACACAACCTATACAATTACTTTTATGCTGGTCTCGATCAAGTAAGGTATTCAAAAGTTAAAAACTACTTAAGTTTACTTCAACGCAAACATTTAATTATCAGAAGAATATTAGCAGTGTCATCAATTCTATGTCAATAGTCTGATAAACATAGCTTCAACACAAATAATAGTCTACTCAAAAACATGAGACAAAGACTTAAAGAACTTGTGTTGTGCAAAAAATTTTGTATGAGCAATCTTTAGTCCTGGAAGACACCATAAAATGCATACCAGAATATCAAACCATGTATCTATATTAAGCATTTAAGTGAATGCATGAAAGTGAAAAGAATAAGAGAGGATGAATACAAAAGCTTACTTACCATCCAGTCATGAACTTTTTTGAAGCCCAGCTCCTAACAACTTTATAAAATGTCTGCAGAGAGAAATAAAGTGTAACTTTCTAATGAAAAGAAATTAGGATACGTACACAAAAGAGAATCATCTTATTAATGTATTGTAATAGATAAGCCACACAAAAAATGCAATAATATTTTAGTAAAGTTTCTTCAACAGACATGAATCTTACTTCTAACTATGACATGGAGTTCAGCTAAAAATAAAGATGATTTTATCAAAGTCTACTTTTGCAGGATATGAGATCATATTCACAATTGAACTTTCCTAGATAGGTACTTGCTACACTGCAATGATTAATCTATAGGGTAATGTATCGAGACTGAATGACACAGAGCCTTTTTGCAGAAGTCAAAATTTATCAAGTTAGATTTTTGGAAACAAATCTAACATGTATATGTTGGTGTCCACGTAGAACATTAGAAAAATATAGGTTTAATACTGCTCATGACATATCATCCAACTTTAGGTGATCAAATAAGATAGATTTAATAGACCAGACTGAACAAAGTCATTCAAACAATAAACTTGGTGATACTTAACCAGAAACACCAACACAGGACCAATGAAACAAATTAGTTTCGGTTCAAAATTCCGCAAACAAAAATGTAGAATAAATAGTAATCCTTTCTTCGCAAGGAATTCAAAATAATTCACAATCTTATCACCAAAACAAAAATAAATCAGAATAGTACTAATTTCCACAGAAGTCATATAACTCGCGGAAATTAAAGATGTAAAACTAAGTGCTCATAATTACCTTCATGTTAAAAACCACTTTAGACTAACATAGCTACTCAAAAGTTCAATAGCATTTACAATCACAGACTCACAGTATTAATACAACATTCTTTGGACAGCACCGAACAAGTAAAATCCCGAACAAAACTATTACTAACACGGCAACCTTCAGTAATAACTACAAGGCTACACTATAACCTTCGGTAATGACTTCAAGGCTACACCATATCTTCTACTATACCGTGTATTAACTAAGTTCCGTATTGACACTTCCAAATATCAATTATAGCCTAAACAGATGAACACGCAATTCCAATCAACTGAAATTAGAAACAATAAAGCAAAATAGAAACATGAAGAGATCAATTATTATATAAATTAGGCATACAAGTGATAATCAATGAAAATGAATTTCATATACGAATTGAGAGAGAGAAGGGAGGGAGGGGGAAGGGGGAGAGGGGGAGAGAGAGAGAGAGACCTCGCGGCCGGAGGAGTGAGAGGACGAAGCGGAAGAGGAAGAAGAAGGCTTGGGAGAGACGCTGGCGTCATCGTCGCCGGAAGTAGATGAATCGCCGGCGCCTGGTATCAAAAGTTCTCGATCTCTCTCTACTCTCGTCATCGTAGTATAAGCATCACACATTAAACACACAACTTTACTCAAAATCTCTCTCCCTCTCTCTCAATCTCTCTCTCAAATTATGTAGATCACTGGAAGTCGTTAGAAAGATAGTGGCATGAAAATGTCCCCAATTTTATTCTATAAATATTATGAAGGCTGAAAAGTCCAAACCCTCCGTTTATTTCAATCTTTGCCAGTTTGAATTTTATTATTTTAATTGCAAAATTTTAAAATTTAAATATTTGTCGGTCAATTATAAATTATGAACCTCTTGAGTCTTGACTAGTTGCTCAAACTTCAAAGTTCGAACACGTCTTTTTTCATTATATATTTATATATTTAAGTGATATTAAATTTATGATATAAATACCACGTCGAATGTGTAAAACTGTATATATTAAACTAAAATTCATATAAGCATGAAATTATTGCTTTCAAATTTATTTGTTTAGAAAATAAAATATTGACATAGAACTAATTAGATAATTTGCTGTCAGTAGACAGCTTGACACCAGTTACATAGTTTTTGCCAGCCAACCTTTTTGCTTAGTTGTAAGAGTAGAGTACAGGACAACACATGTTGGATGCTTGTAACAATTGTTACATGTATTCTTATATAGTTTAATGTAATAATGACATTTCCATTTTTGCTATTAAAAAAAGTAAAGAAAATTTAAAAAAAAAAAACTGACTTCATGAAGTGCCATTGTTCCAACATGATTTTTGTTTTATTAGTATGCATCACACTATTATTCACATCTTTGCATCATTTCCCTACTTTCAATAAATACATGATATTCACAATTTGACAGCTTTAATCAGCAAGTGGTAGTTTTAGTGCTTCATATTTATACTTATTGAAGACACTCTTGTTGCAGGCTCTCTGAGGTTTCTGGACAGTCAAATTTCATAGGTAGTTATCATATCAGATTTCATAGCTTACACAAGCTTACCTTTTGTATAGACTAAGATTTTTATAATAAATGTACATGACAAAGTAAAATGATGAGTTAGTTAGACAACAGAATCTGCAAGAACCTCATCAATCAACTCCCTAAATACTAGCTTTTCCAAGTCACTAACTATTTGCTCAACTTGGTTGTTAGTAAACCCCTCCCTCCAACCCAAGTTCCATGGCCCGTCAGCAGCAACTCCCTTGCACCGCAAATCTCTTTCAAGCACCGAAAATACGATATCTGAAGCAGGAGCACTGTTTAACCCAGGTTGACCGTAGCTCCTTAGGTTCTCCATCCCGATACGAGCTTCCTCCAATAGGTTATTGTTTGACATGCAGAGTCTTGAATCATTGGCTAGATTTAGAAATGGGTTCATGAGTAGTTTGTGGTTTTTGATCTCCAGTAGTTCACTTGCATAGTCCACTAAGAGTTTGGAATCTAGTGGTGCACTATCATATACGCCGGTCAATGTTGATGAGACTATTTGTTGAGATGCATCAAAATTCTCAGAGGGCTCCTCTACCAGTTGGAGAGTTTCTGGAGTTGCTTTAGTGGTTTCTGGTTGGAAAACATCGCTTTCCTTCGAGTCATGCTTGCTCTGTTCCGGTGCCTCGTCATGACGTATTGTGCCATTTATAAGCTGGGTGGGATGCGCTGAATCTGTGCCATTTTCAAGGAGGGTGGGATGCGCCGAATCTTCACAAAGCAGTGTGGTGGGATGCGCTGAGTCTTCACAAAATTTATCGAGGTTGCTATCACAGTTTTCTGCAAAGAAACAAAGAGTAAAGGTGTCACAAACTATTGCAAGGAAGGCGTACACTTGAAAGCTTTTTTACTACAATTATCATTCCCCTACTAAATATTCTGAAGTATTCTCCTACTGAAAAGGATTTCTCATACGGAAAAAGATGATATATATCGATGGTGTAAAACGCATTTAAAGGCAATTTGACAGCTTATATGTTGTTGCAAATCTTGCTGTTATATATAAGAAATGACCTCAAAGACTATCGATTTTTTTTAAATAACTTAAAATCAAAAAGCAAACTGTTATGCTCGTATATTGGACTATTAAGCAAGGATTGTCACCACTACAAGTTCTCATTTATAGGATAATGGAGTAGGAGAAAGATTGGTTAAAGATTTCAAGGAGCCATCTACAGGAATTTTTTTTAACCTCTCATTATTGTGCACTCAATCTAACATCTCACCAAATTATGTAGAGAACATTTGAGTACTAGTTGACCTGTCATTCTGCAAAAGTAATGCACATACCTCTCAATAGAGATATGCTCAATACACAATTAACCATATTCAATTGAGGCTAAATATGTTTCTCACCTTTTTTAGGAATTTCAGAATCATCCATCTCTTCTTCAAGAACAAGTTGCACATCTGGTTCACTGTCTACCATCTTTGAACTCAACTTCTCTTTTATGTGAGCCATATTATTGTCATCATTGTGTACTATGCTTGGAACCTGCATTGATTTTTGCAACTTTTCAGCTTTCTGTTCAACATTATAAACAAATTATTTCTGACATCAACTTATTACTCCCATGCTTATTGTATAAATTTTGTGGAAGTATATATGAATGCATGAACAAAGAAAAGAAAACAGAGTAGTTTGCTGAATGAAATGATTAAAACTTACAGGAATACTTCTGTTAGCAGTTACTGGCTCCTTTACTGGCTTACTGTTCTTCACAGTCCTTTTCTGAACACTATCACCACAAGACGATGTTGATTTTGTGTGCTTTATTGGGGAATTGAGACCTGATCCTTTCCTCTGAGTACCAGAATTTTTGCTCAAATTGCTAGATCCAGTTTCAGACTTTCTTAGTTTCATAGTAGGAACACTGTCATGCCCATGACTTTCAGGAACACTTTTAGATATCACATCTTCAATCTCGGGCAGTTTCTTTTTACTTGTAGCCTTACGGATCTTGTCAATTTTCTTCACAACTATCTCCTTTGGCGGTGAAGGACTGATAGGCACAGATGCATTTATCTTATTTGAAGACACTTTTTTCTCGCTAATGACTTCTACATCTCGTGGCTTTGCTAGTACATTTCTACTTGTCTTAGCTCCTTTTTCTGGGGACAACTTTTTTACTACAGAATCTCCCGAGTGCAACTTTCTGCGTGATTCATTAGAGTTCGAAGGCCTTCTAGGATACTCCTTAATTTTAGAGGTAATCTCCTCTTCTGTTTTCCAGAATCTCTGCTTTATCTCAGAGTTCAAAGCTGCTTCATCAGGGATGAATCTATGTGGAGAGTGCTTTTTGACTTCTACACCTGGATATGTAGGTTTAATTAACACAATAGGCGAGGCATCATAGCTTACTCTTCTTTCTTTAAAGGAAGTGTTTTGATGATATGCCTGATGCTGATTGTGTTTTAGAAGTCCTTGGAACTGCATATTATCGATGATTTCTTCCAGTGTCATAGACCTGTCCATCTTTTGACCAACAAACTGAGGTTTCCTTTCCTTATTCATATCAACATCAAAGATAGGTGTCTGACTCAAAACACTTTCTCTCTGCAAATGCTTTTGCAAGGCAGGCTGTAAAGGTTTTGATGAAATATCTTCCAAACCCATAAGCTTTGCAACCAAATTTGAGGTCCTTGGCTTCCCCTCTGGAATCTTCGATGAACTAGTACTTACAGAAGAAGCAAAATCATGAGAGTAAGTCATTGAAGATATGCTTGATGAACTAGTAGAGGGTATATCGCCATATGAGTTCATTTTCTTTCTGTCAAAATAAGCATTCTCTCTAAAAGACTGAGGTGTCGACAAATTCTGTCTAGCACTCTCTCTGGATGACTGAGTTGGCAACAAATTTTGTCTAGCAAGGCTGTCCCTGATAACTTCCCGGAGCTCATCGTAACAATCCCTCGAAGACCCATCGCCAGAAGGTCTTGGATTTTGATACTTTGGATTTCCATATCTGTCAGAACTAGTTCTTGCAATTCCCACTTCATCAACTTTACTTACACAAGGCTTTTCCTTCTCCTTTTTCTTCAAATTTGTCCTATACTGTGAAGCTTCTTGCAATTCACCAAGCATGGCTAGAGAATCTTGCAGATCAAGAGCACCCAACAACAAGTCTTTTGCATAATCTTTAGACCCCCCATCAAAGCTTGCACGCCTAGACCACGAATCTATAACTTGGTTCAGCTTTTGAGCTCCCCTGGATACCTCCATTAACTGAAAGGACGATGAACGATGTGACTCTTCCATTCCCCCTTTAGAAACCACCTCTTTCTTCTCTTCATAGCGCAATGTAGAATTTACCTTCTTCAGCATTTTTGGTTGCTCAAGCTTCTCCTCCAATTTTTTAGAACTCTTGTGCCTTCTAATCCCGCAATTCACAACTCCTTTGGGATCATCGCAAGTGACAAATGATCTGTATGCAATTGATCTCAAATTCTCTGGTGGCATTGTCTATTAGAAAGAAAAATGGAAAAAGTCAGCTACTTCTCATCTAACCAAGATCATGCCAAATGTAATTTTCAATATCCTAATCAAAACTTATGTAGATGGAATAAACAACACTTGTTCATCTGTTAGCCACTGGGATACTTGCAAATTAAGACAAAACTGCCGCCAGCAGGAACTAAACATAAATTAAACAATCTTGTAAAAAATACAATATATTACTAATCACTTGCTGATACCATCATAGAAGACTTCTAATAAACCAAAAAACTTCTGCAGATTAAGAAAGTCTCTAATCCACCCATCATCCAAGCATGAATTGCAACACAAATCCTTGTAAACAAACATACAAAATTCGACATTTTTATCGAAAATTCCATTTACATTATAAAGAATTCAAGTACCTTATATTCATGAAAGCAAGTATCTGTAGCAGCAAGGCCTCATTCAACAGTGATCACCCTCATCAGCCTCCCTAGAATCCAAATTTCAGCCATAACAAAAAAACCCAGGTGAGAAAATAGTCTAAAACACTAAAAAAATGAGATTCAAAATAAACTCATTTATTTTTGTCAAGAAAATCTAACCTGCAATGCAATGCATATCTGGTCAACACACCCCAGATCCAAGCAAGAAGACCAAACAGCAGTTTAGTATTGACTTTTTGCAAGTGTACCCACCACAGCTATAGCTAATATAAGCTCAATAATCCTATGATCATATTAATATCTTGCATCTATGTCAATATCTATAGTATCTCTAGATGTCTATGTTTACACTATCTGTCTGAAAATAATTTGTTACAAAAACAAAGAAAGATTTGGTTGTGTTTATTTTTGTTTGAATAATTAATGATATCTTGGTGGGTGCAACCAAACATAAAATTGGTTGAAAGATAGAGTAGTTGTCTAGTTGAGATTAAAGTGATGATTGCAACAAATTGTCTTTATACAGCAAGTGATTATTATGGAGAACACAGGAAGCAAAATCTATTCAAAAGGTGAGAAGAGGGAAGGATGTGACCACATAGTTGAAACTTGAAAGAGACAAGTTACTTATTGTGTGCAGATGTGAATAGGAACTCACCATGTTAGTCTCCCTCACTTTTCCATTTCATAGTGCCCTTGTATTCATGAAATTTTGAGAAATGAATATTCGATAAATAATGAAATGGGGTATTTGATGAACGATGTTTATAGATAATACAAAAAATCTGGCTTCCCTACAAAATTGTGTAACAGAATTTGTTATTATATCGAGATAGATATTAGGATCTCGTTGGTATTAATTGAGTTATAAAACAAAAACGGTTTTTCTGTGGTGTGTCAATGGGCACACAATAAGCACTAACTCCTGTGAGTTTGGTGCATTTTTATTGGTCACCTAATCATAAATAAAGATGGCCCCCTGCATTTACATCAAGTACACCAATCAAAATCCATCAAAACCATCAATTTTAGTGTATAATGTGTGCTCATGGGCACACTAGACAAACCCAAACAAAAATATGATAGGAGATATTTTGTACTTATTATGGTGGTGTTTGGCCATCGCTTTTAAGCCGACTTCTGGGCTTATAAGTTAGAAGCACTTATTTCGTACTGTTTGTGTAATAAGTCAAGAAACACTTATAAAAAGCTGAGAATGCTAGCTTTTGTTTCCTGACTTCTGCTTATTTCCCAAACACTTTAATCACTTATAAGTCTCAATTTGCTTCTAACTTCTATTTCACTTATTTACTTTAAGCAAAAAGCACTTATTTTAAGTTCAGTCCAGACAAATAAGAGATAGTGAGATAAATATTGTAAATCGGAACTAATCGAATGACTTAGCGATTTTTTTTAGGATTTATCGAATATTTTTTTTTGAATAAATCAGAAATTGTTAGTCAAATCGATGTAATCAATAAATTGGAAAAAAATTGAGAATTTATTGAATTTTTTTTAATATATCAAATATTTTTAAAAGAAGTTACAAGTGTTACACGAATGGACTAATTCACCAGGCATAAAAATTTACAGCAAAATTAGATCTTTGGAGTTTGGACTAAAAATAGTACTGAAAATAAAAATAGAAAAGTATTGGATCATTAAGATAGTAATTAATTGTGTGGGTTCGTATTATATTAAATGCAAAGTCCTCTCCACGGTGCATGAATCAAGATCTGTAATCTATTCAATTTTATGTACACTAATGGGCAAGCAAGGTTTATTATTTATTTGATTTTTATTGGATGTTTTCTGGGGATAGCTGTAATGGTATATTCTTAATATATTAATATTAATTATAGATTAATGTAAGTGACAGTAAGGGAGTGATAGCCTGATTTTTAGTTATCGTCAGTGATTGATATTATTAACTCGTAAAAGAGTTGATTTGTTGATAATGCTTCTTAGGGCTCCCTGCATACTCGTTTACATATTGTTTTTTTTGACATTTTACGTAATTTGAGATATAACATATATATCTTTTATTATTATTTTTTGAATTCCTAACAAATAAAATTTTATAATTTCTATTTTGTTTAATTTAATGAAAATAATACAGAAAATAATACTTAAAATATTTTTCATACACCTTAAATTACATAAAAAGAAGTTTAAGAAAAAGACGTAAAAAGATAGGGTGGGAATATATTATTTTATGATCGGTTTTTCTAGTGTGTGCCCATGGGCACACACTAAGCGCGGAATTTTACAAGTTTGAGAGAATTCGATTGGCTCTCTTATCTTAATAATGGTGGACCCCCCTGCAAATGCAACAACTACACCAATCAAAATCTCTCAAACATATCAATTTCCGCGCTTAGCATGTGCCCATGGGCACACACTAGACAAACCCTTTTATGATACACGGCAAAACAAACGTTTCTTTGTGACGAGTGGTAATGATATTCTGCTCGAACAAAAGCTTCCTCGAGAATATCAGTGTGAGATCATGGCCAATAGTATAAAATTGTGATTGTTTTGGAGTCTTCACTTTGTTGATTGTTTTTATATACTTTAACAGCTACATCTATGCTTTATTTCGTTCACATATGAGAGAATATTTACGTTACTCTCAAAAAGCCGTGCTTTTGACGGTGTAAATTGTAGATAATTTTTCTTGATCGATAATGTTCTTCGTTCATCTAAGCATGTGCATGCTCGAGAAAGTAAAAGTTGGTCTTTTTGAATAGAAAGTCATTTTTCTTTTCTTTATTAGTTTGTTTAAGAAAAGGGAAATAAAAATATAGAGGAAAGATAAGAAGTCGACAAAGCTGCTTAGTGCAACTTCTACTCTTTTTCTAATAATATTTTTTTCTTTAAATACTAAATATACAAATATTTAAATAATCTAATATTAGTAAAAAAAAATTAAATAATTTATAAATTATAATAAACTAATTACTTCTAATCAAGTAATTTACTTTTCCAACCAAGGCTGTATTTGTTAATAGCTTAATCATACCGAATACTCGAATAGTTTAGTTCAGCTGCTCAGATTATTTGTTTAGATATTTTTGTTGTGCTGGATCTTGAATAATTCCAAATTTTATGAGTGATGTTACGTATCAAAAATTCTATCTTAATTTTTTTCAAAATGACATGAGAGGTACATGAATGATTCAATTAGATGGTTTACATACATACAAGAAGTCTCATTAGTATTAATATGAGTGGAACTAATTAGACATTATCAATAATTTATTTAGAAAAAGTTAAAAGTAATTTTGAAATACCTTGCATTTTTTATTTTTATTATACCATAAAATATTTTTATAATTTTTCATTTCATTCTTATCCAATTAATTTCATTCAAGCCGACGCAATATAAGTCCGGTCATAAAATTTAATTATGACACGACCAAAACCGAACAAACACAACCTAAGTCCCTAACAATGCACGTACTAAACGTAACTCGCAGGAATCATGGCTCACAGAAATGGGGGACCTAATGCTAGGGTTTATTGTACCTAAATGCTGTGTAATAGAAACTTAAATACAAGACCTCAATGCTTTATTAATGCAGTCACAGGAAGTCCGTTTGGTGGTGAGCTACTTTGGTGTCTATACTTTTCGTGCACCACATAAATGTGATTCTATCTTTTATTACCTTATACATTTTCTTACTACAAATTGAAAGTAAATAATGTACTAGTAGTAAATAATATTAACTCTGTGGAAGAATTAAATCGATTACGAATTTGAATTTGGAGTGAATTGACCGTTGCATCGACAGCAATAACAAAACATAATGATATGACAGTGTATGGGAATGCAGTCGTGCTGCTATTACTCTTGACGAAGAGTTTTGAATTCGATCACAATTCGAGGGTCTTAATATATATGTCCAGGTTCTTTGGTCCGAGGAAGGATTTATATAATATATTGATTGATATTGAATAGTGTAGCTAATGAGTAGGATTATATTAATTAAAGATTTTATTAGACATTAAAATGGATAGTATTACGTTTTCTTCTTAACTAGACGACAGAAATGGATATCTACTCGTTTCTTTTAGTTTGAGGATTGTTGTTCAACAAAAAAAGCGTGAAATTTTAACAAAATTTTATCATAATCTAACTGATAAATACATTGTCTAACACTTTAACCGTCTAAAATCAGTATATTACTCCCTCCATCCCAAATTACATGAGATAGTTGACTTTGGCCACGTAATTTAAGGTGCATTGACCGTCTAGTTCCGAAATTTATTTTTTTTTTAATTTTTTTTGTAAACAAAAGTTTCATATTTAAATTTTTATTTACAAAAATAAAATTTTAATAATAAATAATGTAGCTATGTGGTCAATGGATTTTAAAGTGCGTGCATGGAGTCAACGAGCTCATTTAATTTTGCAACGAGAGGGTGCTTAATATGACATACACGGCCAGACCCTTATGTTTGAAGTGTTTCATTTTCGTTTATTTGTAGCGACGTTTAATCTTAAAATATGATAGTGCTGAGTCTGCTGACTGACGGTGGTAGACTAGAAGGAATCTCTGTCTGCAATTTAACTACCACCACCACTTAAAGCTTCGTTTCTTCACATTGTCGGTGTAAACTGCAGATCCACGTTCCAGATGAAAAAGGAGTGAATTTCAAAAATTCCAAACTACTCTCTCTTTTCTTCGTCCAATTTAGATAATTGTTTCATGAAAAAAATAAGTAGACTTTTTGTATATTTGTGAATAACTTTTTAATATTAATCTTTTTTTACATGTAATGTAATATCTAATATAACATGTATTTAGTACCTTAATAAATTAAGATACTAAAATATAAATAAATATGAAAAATTTACAACCATTTAAATTATTTAATATTTATGAAATTAGAAAATACATCATTTTAATTATATAGATGGATGATGTTCAGTAATTTATGGTCGATCAAAAATTTAAATCATTAGAATTTTGTGTGCTTAAAACTATATCATTTAAAATTTAACATATATCTAGAAGATTTGTTTTCTTAAAGTGGAAAGAGAATTATAAAAAAAATAACATTCATTTAACATAATCTTTGACAAGAAATCTCCCCTATGTCCGTCCATTAATTTTGTCCATCAATAATATTTTCAAAATATTTTTACACTTATAAAAATTTAACATATTGAAAGTTTGATTCACTTTAATTACTGAAATGTCGTAATTTTTAGATAATTTCAAATAAAACATGTGATTAAAATGAATAAAGAAAAAAAGAAGCATGCCATGCATTTATTTTTCTATCAATAGTCAAGCAAACCGGTTGCACAAAAATTGAAAATGGATCGTTGACTAAGAAAAGACAATAAAAAATTCATATTTGATACTTTTATTTGCCTTGACGTTAAAAATGGAAGGTGATCAGAATTAATCTCTTATTTAAAGATGAGTTAAAAGAGATTTATAGCAGTACGAGAAGGTATTTAGTTTTGGTGGGGGCTTCTCTAATCCACCGAATAAAAATTACATCGACAAATATATTACTCATATCGTATATTATATTAAAAAACATGACCCCTCGTGTTTCCTCCAATAAATAGTGCTATAGTTGCAGATCTAGGAAACATAACATAAAATCACTTTCACGTATATAGACCATAATTCAATTGACGTAGACACTGGTTCAGTTACTTGTTTTTCCTTTCCACTGTCTGAAAAATGCAAGTCTTCTGAGCTGTGGAGTTGATTTTACTCAATTTCCACGCTTGGAACATTATTAGTTTGTTTTGTTTATTTCAAACCAACCCAAGTCTCATGCCTCTTTAGTCTAAAAGCATCTACGTTCAACGATATAGTGCAATGTAAAGTGACTTCTCCTCAGTTATACTGCGAGTGAAAAGCATGCCCAGGACTTTAGCTCGAAGCAGCTTCTGCTTCTTTTGACCCGTTTGTGTAAATAAGCAGAAGCACTTTTAAGAAACTGAGAATGCTAGCTTCTCTCTCACAGCTTCTGCTTCTTTTCCAAACACTTTATTAACTTTTTTACTTCTCACTTCTAATCCACTTCTTCACTTTAAGCACGGAATCACTTTTTTTAAGCTTGGCCAAACGGCCCCTAAGTTTACCGTGTGTCGGTCTGTTAGGACACTTATTCACTGTGAACGAACGAATCTGAACATTTTTAGTAAGCCTAACGACTTAATTTAAATCAAATTTGACCGGGTTGGAGAATTTAAAGTTAAAAATATTACTTCAAAATTGATTCCGTTACATTGATCGAGTCAGGTTAGTAAGCCTAACGACTAAATTTAAATCAAATTTGACCGGGCTGGAGAATTTTAGGTATCGTTTGACATTTTTGTTGTATATAATAATAGTATTTTTCTAAAAAAACAGATGAAAAAAATTGTTTGGTAAATCTGAAATCATTTTTTCCGAACAACAGCTTTCAGCTCAAAAACTACTTTTAGGAAAAACCGCTCTCTCATGTTTTTGGAAATAGTTGCTTTTCACTCTTTACTGTCATAGATTTCACGGTCAACCTCATCAAAATATTTTTTTTTCATATTATAACTGAAAATATGCAAATATTAAAATATTATCAAATAATTATATTATTTCCACAACACCACTTTTTTTTATCAGTAATTTTTTCTGATAACACAACAATTTTTAACACCACTCCCAAATTAAGCATTAATCTTTTTGGAAGCAGTTGTTTTCTTTTCTGGCTGGCTGTTCTTTCTTCAATTATTGAATGATATTAATAACCAATATAACTAGAGGATAATTGTAACATAGATGAGGCATGCATAGCTTAGCAACAATCGAAAACATGTCCTGAATACACTCTAATGAAAGTTCTGACGTAAGGATCATGTATATTAAGTACACAGCAAAACTTTGATTTGGTTCATTCCTTTATCTACTATGTAACTGAGATTCACAGCATACAAATTTAAGTGAAATCATATTACATTGTGGAACTGCAATGTTAAAAATTAATCCTAGATTGTAGCAGAGCAGATAATTTTATTTTCGTTACTTGAACATATGCAACTATGCAAGTGCCCTTTGGACTTGATGGAACGAGCCAACAAGAAACAGTAGTAGATTTGCATTGACCTAACAAAATTTACAGAGCTGAGTATTTACAAAAATCTTGTAATCTCCAGACTTCTGACCTTGAGGCTCAATTCTCTGTCAGTAATTTAGTTGGAAATGATAGTTATGCCTCAGGTTCCCGGCATAACTATCATTTCCAAATGTATTGAACTGAGCTCCTTCTGGTATATGACCACCAAGATTGTTCTGAGAGAGATTTAGGCGCGAAAGAGAAAATATACCTGTAAGTTGTTGGGAATTACTCCATCTGGTCGGTTAAAAGAAAGGTCTAGTGACTCTAGCATTAACAATTTTCCAATCAAGATGGTATATGGCCTGATAGATGATTGTGAGATAAGTTTAGATATCCTAGCGACTTACAGATTTCCAATGTCTTCAGAAATTTCCCCCTGGAACTTGTTTTTGGATACATCAATGGTTGTGAATACAGTTAGAATCCGGACAAACTCAATCTCTACCCCTTTTATCACCATGCTCATTGTATGACTATAGTAGGAATTTCCCATATAACTCCTCCTTTATTTTATTGACCTCGCCATTCATCATACCCTTGAAGTTTGTAAGGTACTTTGTTGGCAGAGGACTCAAAAGTTCATTGTTGGAGAGAATGATTCTCAAGCCTGGGAATGAATGTTCTATCATAGAAGTTTCGTTTATGATACCATGTAATTTCTTTGATTTCAAAATAAGAACTTGGAGATTTGGAAGACCTTCTAACCACTGTGGGAAGGTATCGATCATTTGGTTACTTCCAAAATCAAATACTTCTAGGTAATGAAACTCAGCAAACGAAAGAGGAACTGTTCCTTTCAGTTTATTGCCATGCAAATTTAAGCTTCTTAACTAAGAAAATTGGACAAAGTGGATGGAACACTGAAAGACTATAGTTTAAATTCTCTGCACAAGTGGGAAGTACACCAGTAAAGTTGTGATGAGATAAATTCAGAACATCAAGAGAGCTTATGTTGCAGATAGAAGCGGACAATGATTTTTCGAGCATACTAGACTCATCAATAGGCTGTTGTGTGAAAGATTTAAGTAATACAATGAATCTCTCCCTACAGACTCATTCCACTGAGGTGTTTCTCCACCTATTTGGTTGTTTGACAGATCTTGGTACGCAAGGTCTTTTAACAATCTTGCAAGATGACAAACCTAACCGATAAAAATTTGGAGGGACTGGCTGTGCTTGAGATTGTCAATGATAGATTGTTGTGAGAAAAATTAAGCGTGTCAAGTTATACAAGGTGTGAAGAAGTATCAACTTCCAAGACACCGGTATAATTGTTTAGGAAAAGTCTAGAGAGTTGATGTTCACAAGTTCAAAAATGATTGCGGAATGGTTCCATAAAGTAAATTGCTGTTACATGAAAAAATTCTCAGTGCGGCCCTGGATGAACTGATTTCATATAATTGTCCAGGTTTAAAGTGAAACAAGGCAAGTTTTTGCATGTCATGACTCAATTATCAGAAACAGCAGCATGATGTTGCAAAAACAAGGTCATCCTTCAGGTGCTCTAATTACAGATAGAAACAAATATAAACCGGGTAATAAACCAGAAACACTTGACATAAAAGCTGCATTAACAAAAAAAATTAGGTTCCCTAATTACAGATAGAATATATATTGAAGAAAAAGGTTAAAAGCCAATTATGTCATCCTTTTCCACTTAATGAGGGACACAAGGTCATTCATTTCCTTGGGCTTCCAATTTAGTACTCTGTGCTTGATCTTCCGTTTCTCCTAGAATAATGAAATAATAACATGGTTAGCATTAGCAAACAAGTTGCCTTCATGTGTCGATGGACACTAGCCATGATACATTACAAATTCTCAGAACTTTTTACAGTAGTTCAGATGGTGCCCACAAAATATTTGGACAAATATAGTGCATTCAAAATGTTGGCTCGAAACACTGCATGACCTATCACTGTCATGTGGTTGTTACGCATCTATGACATGTCCGTCTTTCACTTTTTCTGGGTACTTAACTATGTTTCGCATGTCATAGATGCGTAATCTTGAAAATATTCATCCTTAATTGTATTTATTTGTTCACACTTGTTTATATTTGTGAAGGGTTTAAGACAATATGTAACATCAAATACCTGAAACTGAGATAATTGATGTTGAGATTTTGGCTGAATGACTAGGCCATTTTCAGCCAGTAACCCTGCAATGTTTTCCAATATTGTTAGTACCAGAAACAGAGTGATTTTTCATAAATCATCATATGGATTAAAAGAATTTATATAACCTGGTTTCGAAAAGCCACTTAATTTTGAAAGATTTGAAGAATCAAAGAGAAGTGGTTTATATTTGAACGAGACCAATGATCCTTCTGTCTTTGTGTCGCGCTCTTTCTTGATTATTCTGGCCTTGCCATTATCCACATCACTTGGCTCCCTGCATATTCAAGATAAAAGAAAGTATCAGATCATTATCCACCCTCAGTTGTGCTGAGTGTAGAGTTTAAGAGCTCACCTCAACATTGCATTTGATCGTCGAAGAATAGGCATAGCTGAGTTAAATGCACAAAAGAGAAAAAAATGTGTTAAAATTTTTTTTCTTCAGGCTCTGTTAGTCAAGCTCCATAGTCATCACCATAGATTAGAAGAATAGTATTATCCTTACGCTGCATTATGTACCGGGGATGATACTGTGGAAATTCTGCACGCCAGCTTACTTTATGCAAAGCTAGCTTTTGAGTATATTGTTGACAAGTGGAAAGTTTCTGTGCAATAGCATAACAGCTCGTAAATCATTGAAATCTTATTGTACTGATGTCATTTTTGTGTTTTTGTTTTTTATGAATGTATTAAAAGGTTGAGATGAATGATCCTACTTGTTTCAAGTTGACCATTCTGATTTCTGTTTCAGAAACGAAATCTGCTGCTGAAACCTGCTGGTTGAGATTAGCTGAGACGCTACCAAGATGATCAACAACTGTGACTATAGCGTGACATAAGTACTGTTTGGTATTGTTTATCACCCTGTAAGTACATTTTAGTGTTAATAAACCATCAATATTGCAAGCATGTAACAAGAATGAATCTTGAATACGCGCAACTTTGACAAATGAGTAATGGACAAAGGTTTAAATTTGTCCAAGGAAACGAAATTAGTCAGATATTAGCTGGGGGTACTTACATCTGCTTATGTGTTGCATTCTTGAAAGTTGCTTGGCAATAATCAGCAGCATTATATAGCTGAGAACGCAAGTCCTTGAGTTCCTATAAATCATCGAAGCAGAAGAGAGTTGCAGAGTAATAAATACAATGTACTAAATTGATGCAAGTACTTGATTATTTTTATACTAACTTGAAGAGATTTGTCAAAGCACGTTAGTTCATCCGCTTCTGCTTCTGCTTCAGCTTTCGTTTTAGCTTCTGCTTCATCTTCAGCTTCAAGTCCCACCTCTGGTTTTGTTTTCACTTCCAATTCTATCTCAACAGGTGTTTCTGCCTCAACTTTTGGATTTTCTAACAACTTTGGTTCCACCATTACTCTCTTCAATGCACTATCTCTCGGCTGTCCACACCTTCTTGAAATACCGATTTGATGATGATTGCCAGCATTTAATAAATATACTGTAATGAGAATGATGGGCTAGATATCTGGTCACATGGAACAAAATTCAAGGTCTCTCACATGGCGGAAATAAGTGCAGATATTCATGTGAAATGCCTAATAGATAGAACAAACAAACAAATAAAAAGGAGAGCACAGCAGAGTACATTAAAAGTGATAACACTATATCAGCAGCAGTAGTGCATTATTTAGTATTGCTATTATCAGAGTTTTGGCAGGTTCACAACATACAAAAGCATATAAACACTCCCCCGTGACTCTTTGTTCTCTCCTTTATTTTGAAAAATGCATATACAATTCGGATACTGCTTAAGTTAGATAGTTCAGATTTTGAAGTATTACATGTCTTGCGTTTTTCGCCACATAAATAAGCTTGTGTTGGATTGTTAAGCACATGCAAATGATTAAGGTGTAATACTTTGTTTATTCTGTCATCAGTCTCTCTGATTAACTGACACGTACCAATAACCAGCGCGGTTTGTTTATGAATCATTTTGTGTTAAGCACTAAGCAGGAAGATGATAGATTCCTTTTTCCATTACCATTCTATTATGATTTAGATTGTTCCACTGAGAATGATTCTAGTTATATTTTCTGAGATTAGTAGAGAGTAGCATAAAGAGTCCAAAATCAGAAGGAATAATGCATCACATCCACTTTATGTATGTGTGCACCGATACAAGAAAAAGTTCAGAAACTTGTGACAGCCTCAACACTCACGGGTGAAATAGTTTACCTGGATTCTGTGGGCCGTCTGAGCCTGCGTTTTCTCTCTTGCCATAAGGCTCTGGGGATTCTCATCGACATAGTATATCAGAACCAGAGCATACAATATGTGTTAAGTATGATATAAAGAAGATTAATGACACATGCATAACTTGAACTTCCTTGAAGAAAAGATCCTAAACACATTCTGCTTGATGTTTTGGCATAAATTTGTGAATGGCATACTTCCTTAGTCTACCTTTAAGTACTTGAGATACCGCGACATAAGAGCAGAAAGTCTAGCAAATCTTTTTTATAATCATGTAAGTTTTGAACCTCGTTTCTGAAATCATATTCAAGCCTGAGTCCTAGTATGTGACTGTCTTTTCTGGAGATAAATAGTATACTTCAATCAACAATAAACTACAACCAATATATATGTTCTCGGCTGAAATCATCGCGATGCTAAAATCATCTGCAAGTATAATTGTCCAGCATACGTGTTCACTCATATGAGAGTTTTAGACACTGGAACTCCCTGCTCAGTTCTTCTGGTAGTAAATATTCTTCTATTCTGCAGACATCCATATATTCCTTTTGTATAGAAGACTAGAAGTTACCATATTGTAAAAGCTGCCACCAAAAGGATTACAAATTTGCAGTTTACCAAAAACTAAGAGAATTAACAACAAGCGTAGCGGAAAATCTCCATTCATTTCATATTTTCATCTACTTCTAATCTCCAGCCTTCTGAGCTTAAGGCCAAGCTCTCTGCGAATAATTCCAGCATACCATATTGATTTTCCTGCCATGAACATCATGTGTCCTACAACAAATCCCAGCACCACTCCACCACCGTATCCTGTCACCACAGCTTCCCAACTAAAACCATTGAAAAAGTAATCATCCTCGTCTTCTCCAATTTCTTCTGCTTGTTGCGTCTCAGCAGTCTCTCTCTCTCGCACTTTTTGGATAATGGATTTCCACAAAGCCCCAAGTTTCCAGCATAGCTATCATCTCCAAATGTATTGAACTGAAATCCTTTTGGAATATGTCCGGTGAGTTGATTTTGAGAGAGGTTTAGACGCGAAAGAGAATAAACACCAGTGAGTTGTTCAGGAATTTCCCCCACAAGCTGGTTGGATGAGAGATCTAATGATTCAAGCATTGACAAATTTCCAATCGAGGATGGTATGTCTCCTGCAAGTTGATTGTTGGATAGATTAAGATACCTCAGTGACACCAAATTTCCAATGTATTCAGGAATCTCCCCCTCAAATTTGTTCCGTGAGAAATCAATGGTTGTTAGTACTGTTAAAATTCTTACAATCTCAAACTCCACCCCTTTGATTACTGCAGATATAGAATCTTTGTACAATAGATCTCCCATATAATCCAATGTTGCATTGTTGGCATCAACATGCATCATAGCATTAAAGTTTTTGATATATTTTGCTGGCAGAAGACCTGAAAAATCATTGTATGAAAGGTCAATAATTCTCAAGGCAGGGAAGGGGCTGTCTATCTTAGCATTGTTTTCTATGGAACCATGAAATTTATTTGATTTCAATACAAGGACTTGAAGATTTGGAAGAGCTTCAAGACACTGTGGAAACGTATCATTGATACGATTGCTTCCAAGATCAAGAACTTCCAAGTATTCAAATTCAGCAAAAGAAAGAGGGATTGTGCCTTCCAGTGTATTGCCCTGCAAATTCAAACTTCTTAGTTTGCGGAAATTTGATAAAGTTGATGGAAGACTTCCCCTGATACTATTCATCCGTAAATCAAACACTGAAAGACTGTAGTCTAAACTTCTTGTACAAGCAGGAAGTTCGCCAGTAAAATTGTTATGAGACAAATTGAGAATGTCAAGAGAGGTCTGGTTGCAAATTGAGGCAGGCAATGATCCATTGAGCATATTATACTGGAGATCCAGATACAAGAGTTCATTCCAGGGAAGATGCCAGATACCACCTGTAAGACTGTTGTAAGAAAGGTTCAGATGGAACAATGAGTATATCCCTTCCGAACCATTCCAATGAGGTATTTCTCCGCCAATTTGGTTGTTTGATAGGTCTAGATATTGGAGGTTCTCAATTCTGACAAATTCAGGGAACTCCTTGATCTTGCAAGATGATAGACTCAGAGTCGTAATTCTAGGAAGAAGTGTGGTCATACTTGTAGTTATCACCGACAAACTATTATGAGAAAGATCAAGTTCTTCCAGGTGTTCAAGGGGTGAAAACCTTTCAATATTCAGGATACCACTGAAATTGTTTGAGGAAAAGACCAGACTTGTGAGGTTAACAAGTCTAGAAAATGATTGAGGAATGGTTCCATTTAGTAAATTGTTTCTGCAAGAGAAATCCGTTAGTGAAGAGCTAGAGGAATGGAACTCATCTAGCTGACCTGTGAACTCATTATTGTCTATATATACGATTGCAAATGATGGAGAGAGGAACAACCAAGATGGTAACGTCCCGTTTAGGGCAGTAGTCCGGTTAGTAAATTATCTGACAGATACAAAGTTTTCAGTTGCTTAAGATTGGCAACCCAAGAGGGGAACTCATCAGTTAGTAAATTATCTGACAGATATAATGTTTCCAGTTGCTTAAGATTGGCAACCAAAGAGGGAATCTGACCAATCAATTTGCTACCACTAATAGTTAGCTGTGTTAGGTTTTGTAGATTACCTAATGAATCAGGAATCGCACCACTGAAATAATTGTTAGCAAAGAACAATGAGGTAAGCTGAGTAAGGTTCCCGATGGATCTTGAAATTGTTCCAGAGAAGTTGCCATCCAAGAGTTCCAAAGTGGTCAAGGACTTGAGATATCTTATTGAATCTGGTATTTCTCCAGATAAGGATGTTTGTTCAATGAAAAGTGTCTGGAGACTCCCACTGCATCCCCATTTAGTTTTCGGTAAACTTACAGTGAGATTTAAGTTATACCTTAAACTTAACTCTTTCAAATTAGGTAGGTGGAAAATACCTTCAGGTAATACTCCATGTAAATCATTGAAATCGAGGTTGAGGGATTGGAGATGAGAAAGTTGGAAGAGGCTGCTGTTTGGAAAAATTGGTCCGACAAGTTGGCTACAACGCATGTCCAGTCCAATCACATCCCCAGTCCTCTCGTTACAAGTAACTCCATCCCACGTGCAGCAATCAGAACTCATGCTCCAGTTCATCATCTTTGAATACGAGGGAATAAGTAAATTTTTATCACAAAATGCAGAAGCAGTACTATTTGTTGCCAAGCTAAGCTTGATCTGAAATAGCGCAAGTTTTTGCATGTTATGAGATAATGAAACAACTACAGGAAGATCTTTCATGAACAAGGCTATCATGATCAAAAGTAGCCCCAAGCATTTCCTCATTCTTCTCTTTTGCTAATTGCTCAAAATAAGTCACAGCATAGAAATCACTTTCGAGACCAAGAACAAGTCCTTTTCTATAAATTGGGTTAATTCCCTAAAGTCTATACGTTGACTCGGGACTTGAACAAGAACAAAGACTTTGAGATAAGCCTGACAGCTACTTCTGAGTTTTAAAACCCTATTGGCATCATTGTATTGCTTACTGATTCCTGGCCAACTCATTTCAATACAAAAACAGGTAAGTCATAAGAAAATGAGTTCTTTTATGGTGTAGACTCAGAAGCATTGTATTTTTTTTTTTAAAGAAAACGAATCTCAACGCTACACCAAAATAGATCTGTAGTGATTATGCCTTTGCATTAAGTAAAAATAAAAAAGTGAACAGCTAAACAAGGAGAAGAACCGGCAGTACACACATGCTAAGAGATTATACAAGAAAACCTGTAAAAATTTTTTTTACAGAGATGCAGTTTTACAGGAAATCATCCTGTTTTATGCTTGTAGAGCATCGATGTGATAACCAGATCAGCCATTGCTCTCGGCTCAAGTGTATACAGGACCTTGCATGCAGTTTGCTTGAGCAACTAACTAGAGTTGTATAACAATAGGAATTCAAGGTCTGAAGTCCAAAAGTGAGTGCTATAACAAAGGAATTCAATGACAAAGGTTAAATGAAATGCTAAAGATTTGAGCAGGTAATATTATGCTCATTAATAGCACATATTAGAGCACAAAGGCAACAAATCCAGTTATAGTAGAACCACAACCTAGAAGCCAATATTAGAGAACTACAAATTCGCAATGACAAAAAAACAACAAGACTTGGGAACCAAATCCTTATGAGATTTATCTAACTTCAATCCTTTTGACCTTGTAGCGCAATTCTCTGGCAACAGTTCGTGTAAACCATTTTGGTTCTCCTGCAATGATGAACATCATGTATCCTACCACAAATCCCACCACCACTCCTCCGCCATATCCTATCACCACAGCTTTCCAAGTAAAACCACTAAAAAAGTACTCATCATCGTCTTCTTCTTCTTCTTCTTCTTCTTGTGTCTCAATAATCTCTTTCTCACACTTTTTAGATAACGGATGTCCACAGAGCTCCAAGTTTCCAGCATAGCTATCATTTTCAAATGTATTGAACTGATATCCTTTTGGAATGTGACCACTAAGATCATTCTGAGAGAGATTTAAAACCGAAAGAGAGAATAAACCTGTGAGTTGCTCTGGAATATTTCCCACTAGTCTGTTGGAAGAGAGGTCTAGTGACTCTAGCATTGACAATTTCCCAAGTGTAGATGGTATATGGCCAGAGACATGATTATGAGATAAATTGAGATATCGGAGTGACTTCAAATTTCCAATGTATTCTGGAATTTCCCCTTCAAACTTGTTTCTTGATAGATCAACGATCGTGAATACAGTTAGAATCCTAACAAGTTCAAATTTTACCCCTTTTATGACCATGATCACTGTATCACTATAATAGGGGCCCCCCATGTACCTCCTTTCCATTTCATTAGCAGAACTATCCATCATACCCTTGAAATTTTTGATATAATTTGCTGGCAGAGGACCGAAAAAATCATTGTCAGAGATGTCAATGATTCTCAAGTTAGGGAATGGGTGTTCTATTGTAGAAATGTTGCTTATGATACCATGGAATTTATTTGATTTTAAGACAAGAATCTGGAGATTTTGAAGAACTTCCAACTGCTGGGGGAAGGTACCGCTTATTTGATTACTTCCAAGATCAAGAACTTCCAAGTACTCGAGCTTTGCAAAAGAAAGAGGAATGGTTCCTTCCAATTTGTTGCCATACAAATTTAAACTTTTTAGTTCACGAAAATTTGATAAACTGGATGGAAGACTTCCTCTGATAGCATTCATTCGTAGATCGAACACTGAAAGAGTGTAGTTCAAACTTGAACATGTGGGGAGTACACCGCTCAAATTGTTATGAGACAGATTGATGATGGAAAGATAGCTAGAATTGCACATTAAAGTGGGTAATGTTCCATTGAGCATATTAGACTGGAGATCAAGATGATTTAGGCTGTTCCAGGGAAGATTCTCAATACCACCTATTAAGCTGTTTTGAGAAAGGTTCAAGTAGTACATTTCTCTCAACCCAAGCCATTGAGGTATTTCCCCATCAATTTGGTTGTCTGACAAGTCCAGGTTATTAAGGTTTTCTAAAGATCTTAGAGGTGGAAACTTCGTGATGTTGCACGATGACAAACCCAAAGTTTCAAGATTTGGAGAAAGCATGGTTGTGCTTTTGATTCTCACTGATAGACTATTCTGAGAAAGATCAAGGTTGTAGAGGTATTTTATGGGTGAAAACATTTCAATATCCAGGACACCACTGAAATTGTTGTAGGAAAAGTCTAGAGACCTGAGGTTCACATGAGCAGAAAACGATAGAGGAATGGTTCCGCTTAGTAAATTGTTGAAACAGTAAAAAGACTCCAAGGGAGACTTAGACGAAGGGAACTCATTCAGCTGACCTGTGAACTCATTATCACCTATATTTAAGTCTGTCAATGAAGGGTGATGGAATAGCCAGTTTGGTACTGTCCCGTTAAGCAAGTTATGTGCCAGATCAAGAGAAACTAGGTTTGGAAAGCAGAGAGCAGTTATGTTGGAGGGCAGAGGCCCGGATAGTAAATTCCCAGGGAGAATCAAAGTTTCGAGTTGTCTAAGGTTGCAAAGCCAGGAGGGAAACTGACCCCTTAAATCATTATCATAAAGGGATAAGTATGTGAGATTTTGAAGATCAGATAAATAATCAGGAATTTGGCCACTAAAATGATTATTATTCAGGTGCAACTCTGTAAGTTGAGTAAGGTTGCTGATCGATCTGGGAATTGGCCCAGACAGATTGCAGTCTGATATTGACAAAGTGGTTAAGGACTTGAGGTAGCCTAATGAATCAGGTATTGCTTCAGATGAGGTTAAGGACTTGATGTAGCTTACTGAAAGCATCTCGAGACTAACACTACTTCCCCACTTAACTTTTGGTAAAATAACACTGAGATTGGAGTTCATTTGTACACTCAACTGTTTTAAGTTAGGCAGGTGAAAAGTTTCTTCAGGCAATACTCCATACAAATAATTGTGATCTAAGTTGAGGGACTGGAGATGAGAAAGCTGGAAGAGGGTGCTGTTTGGAGGAATGGATCCTACAAGTTGGCTGCAACTCAGGTCCAGTTCGATCACATCCCTAGTCATCTGGTCACAGGTCACCCCTTCCCACGTGCAGCAATCAGAACTCATGCTCCAACTTGCAGTCGTTGGAAGCGCAATAGTAACATGCCATGGAAGATAACATCCCACCGCTGAAGTATTTAACGTAAAACTCAGCTTAAACTGATACAGTGCAAGCTGTTGCACTTTAGGACTCAAATGTCTAGTAGTTGCATTAGAAGATGATGAAACAGCTACATGATGATATTGCAGAAACAAGAAGATCATGCATAAAGATAACCACTTGCATTTCCACATTTTACTTTTTCCTTCACATAATAATCTCATATAACTCTGCAGGACCATACATTTGTGATCTTACCAAAATTTAGTGTCGGCAACCATTAAAATCTAACTACTCTGGTGAATATTTAAAACCTACTCTGGTAGTGACTTAAAAAGACCACTGTCATGACTTTTCCTTTTTCTTTCCGTGTGGACCATTTGTTAATAGTATGATAGTCTACAGCTTATACTTTAGTTATACGAATTTTAAGGGAAATTGATTTAAGCAACTACCTTTCTACTTCTAGATGGACAGGTATTGCTTCTTGTAGTCCATGCTAAGGTGTTATGTTTTCAACTAATAATTTTGTTGAAAATCTCCGCAAAATATGTCCTGCCTTGTGCTTATAGAGCACCGAAGAGCTTGAGCGCATACTGATAATCAGATCAGCCGTTGTCATCGGCTCTCGTTCCCACGCATTGTACATGGTGCTTTATTTAGTTCATCCGAGATGCTAGAGCTGTGTAATAAATTCCATAAGAATTCAAGGAGGTGCTAACTCAAAAAAGAACAACATCAGAAGACACCCAAGTGACTGACAGTTCTAGGAATATTAACACGGGTTAATCTAAGGTAAACACCATACCAAATTTCGCTTAAATGAAATCAACATTACGTTCATTGCTAGCACATACTGTACATGAATACTATGTTTTCTTTTGAAAGTGTGATGATATTTGAAATATGCGGATGATAAGTTGAGCAAGTACAAATCACATAAATCCAGTAACTGTAAAATCACAACCTAGAGAAGCCAACATTAAAGGATTGCAAATTTGTAATGAGAAAACGAAATAGACTTAGAGCAAAATCTCTAAAAGAAGTTACTGATCTCCATCCTTTTGACCTTGCGGCCCAATATTCTGGCAACAATTCCCGCAAACCATTTTGGTTCTCCTGCCATGAACATGATGTATCCTACCACAAATCCCACCACCACTCCTCCTCCATATCCGATGACCACAGCTTTCCAAGTAAAACCACTAAAAAAGTAATCATCACCATCCTCATCGCCATCATCTTGCGTCTCAATATACTCTCTCTCGCACTTCTTGGACAATGGACGTCCACGTAGCCCCAAATTCCCAGCATAGCTATCATTTTCAAATGTATTGAACTGAGCACCATCTGGAATACGTCCGGTAAGTCTATTATGAGAAAGGTTTAAACTCGCAAGATAATTCATACTTGTAAGTTGTTGAGGGATTTGCCCTTCAAGTTGGTTGGATGAGAGGTCTAATGCCTCTAGCATTGATAAATTTCCAATCAAGGAAGGTGTGTTGCCTGTGAGGTGATTGTGTGATAAATTCAGAAATCTCAGTGACACCAAGTTGCCAATGCTTATTGGAATCTCCCCTTCAAATTTGTTTCGCGACCAATCAATGGCTGTGAATTTTGTTAGAATCCTTACAACATCAAACTCCACCCCTTTGATTACTACAGATATGGAATCTCTGTAAAAAGAATCTCCAATATACCTCAACTCCCCATTGTTGGCATTAGCATTCATCATACCATTGAAGTCTTTGATATATTTTTTTGGCAGAAGACCTGAAAATTCATTGTAAGATAGGTCAATGATTCTCAAGCTAGGGAATGGGTGGTCTGTCGTAGAATTGCTTTTTATGGAACCATGAAATTTATTTGATTTGAAAACTAGAACTTGGAGATTTGGAAGAGCTTCTAGACACTGTGGAAACATGTCGTTTATCTGATTACTTCCAAGATCAAGAACTTCCAAGTGATCAAATCCAGAAAAAGAAAGGGGAATAGTTCCTTCCAATTTATTGCCATGCAAATTTAAGCTTCTGAGCTCACGAAAATTGAATAAGTTGATGGAATCCTTCCCTTGATACTGTTCATTCGTAGATCCAACACAGAAAGGCTGTAGTTTAAACTTCTTGGACATGTGGGAATCACTCCACTCAAATTGTTATGAGACAAGCTGAGAATTTGTAGAGAGATCGAATTGCAGATTGAGGTAGGTAATGATCCCTGGAGCATGTTAGACTGGACATCCAGATACCTTATGTTGTTAATGGGAACATGTTCAAGACCACCTGTTAAGCTGTTGCGCGGAAGATTCAGATAATACAAAGAATCTTTCCACATGGACCCAATCCAAGGTGGCATTTTCCCGTCAATTTGGCTGTTTGACAGATCTAGGTATCTGAGGTTTTCTAAGGATCTTATAAAATAGGGGAACTTCAAGATCTTGCAAGATGACAAACCCAACTTTTGAAGATTTGGAGTGAGAGTGGATGTGCTTGTGATTTTCACTAGTAGACTATTATGAGAAAGATCAAGATTGTCGAGGTACTTGAGGGATGAAAAAACATCAATATTTAAGACACCGCTGAAATTGTTTGAGGACAAGTCTAGAGAGGTAAGGTTTTCAAGCTGAGAAAAAGTTTTTGGGATTGTTCCATGTAGTGCATTCTTGCTACAGTCAAAACTTCGCAGCCGTGACTTGAAGGAATCAAATTCAAATAGTTTTCCAGTCAGTTTATTGTTTGACAGACTTATAGCAGTGAGATGTGGATGGTGGGAAATCCAAGAGGGAAACGAGCCAATCAAATTGTTATATATCTGATATTTCAAGGACAACGAGGTTTTGAAGATTAGCTAAAGCATAGAGTATATGGCCACTAAAATGATTAAGATGCATGTCCAACAGCGTGAGTTCAGTAAGGTTGCCTATTGATCTTGGTATCGTGCCAAAGAAATTGTTATCGCCAAGGGAAAGGATTTCTAGGTTTTGAATGTTAGCTAAAGAATTTGGAATATGGCCACTAAGATTATTGAAGCTGAGGTTCAACACAATAAGTTGAGTCAGGTTTCCTATGGAATTCGGAATTTTCCCTGAGAGATTGCATTGCAGGATCTGGAAGACGGTTAATGACTTGAATCGGGTATTCCACCAGATAAGGTTATTTCCGCGAGGTTAAGGAGCTGGCGCAAAGGGCGCAACAGGCGCAACAGGCACAGCAGTCCCATTCGGCTGAGGAACATGTCCTGCCGGACAGTGTGTAAGTGGAACACTGAACTGACCAAAAGTCATCTGTCCCGCAGGACCATAGCCCGGAGGCGTAGTCCCAGAACCGTAGCCCGGAGGCGTAGTCCCGAAGCCGAAGCCCGCAGGTGTAGGTCCAGAACCAGAGCCCGCAGGCGTAGGTCCAGAACCAGATGGCACACCCCCATCTGGATTAACCAGTGCGTTGGGGTTAGCCTGCGACTGCTGCGTCTGACCCCCATCTGGATTAACCAGTGCGTTGGGATCAACAGCCGTACCGCTCGAGGGGATAGCATTGTTAACATTCTCCATTATACTGTGAATCAACACGCAAACAAACCAAATCAGATCAACCACAGATGTAAAACAGAATATAAATACGCTTTAAGATTGTTATACAATCTGTGAAAAAGCCAACAAAATAATACGTGCGTTTGTGTGTGTGACAAAACAGTAGACGTAAGGAGACAGAACAAAGCGAAGGATATATGAACGAAAATCCGAGTCCAGTGCGTAACTGTCTCCTTAAAGCGTATTTCGCCCTCACCGTGTGCGATGAACGATCGCCTCCCAGGATAAAACGGATGAACGATGCAGCAAGCACCTTCGACGAACAAGAACAAGGTCTGAAACTATCACAGACGCGGCTAGGGTTTTGGGTGCGGGAGAGGCTATATATTTTTCGTATATCTAAAACCCTAAGCTATAATGAATATATATAGGCGATGCAAGGCTTGTGCGCTACGCTTCACAATTAATTAAAACGCGTTTAATTAATTTACGCGGTTATAAATTAAATCCGAAATCAAATCGAATTAATTTAAAACCAAACAATTAATCCGAAATCAAATCGGAATTAATTTCTGTCAATTTAATTGAGCCCAAGCCCAGTGGAAAAATAAATTCAGCAAAACTAGTCCGTAATTCTTCGGGCCCAGATTTTGCTGCATTCGTGTCCGCAGGTCGCACACGCGGAAAAGCCCGAGGCTTGCGAAGCCACGAAACTCCCCTCGAAATCCCACAATTTGCACCCCCCCCTGCGCGCACGTAGGTGGTGGAGCATAACACTAGTAACACATTTGGACACTACCAAAGTGTTTTGCTATATAAAGCCTTTAAAGGCTCTTTATTGAATCTATGTGGGATTCAAGCTTTCTATTCCAATTTTTCCACTACCAAGGAAGCAACTTTGGATCATCATAACTCATCCATTCCTTAGTCGTTTTGAGTGAATAAACATGCATTGGAAAGCTCTCTCGGAGGAGAACATAATCCAAGCATAACCCGCCACGAGCACGTAGCCGAGCCTCACTCAAATTTGTGCTCAAAATGACAAACTTCCAACAATCCCCCACATGGGTGAGATTGATGATTTTCAGTAGCACACACCAGACAGACAGACACGGGGTTTGACTTTTGGTGATAGTTTCTGCGATCAGATATAGCATACGATAGGTAGAGAATGCTCCTTGAACCTTCGCTCGATTAAGCACATCGACTTTACTGGTAGACAGTGGACGTGCTTGTCCTTGAACTGTTCGACCGTTTGTGTAAACGATGATATACTTATCACTATATCCTTTCTGACTTGTTCAGTTCTCATGATTATGTCCATTTTGGCCATGGAACATCGTCCTGGTTCTGCGGGAGTTTCTAAAGAATTGTGCCTCGCAATTCTCCTTTGAAGCGGCCCCACTTCTCTCCTACATAGGTGATCTTTATCTTATAGAGTAACCCGCGTTTACTCAACTGAATTCCATGCGTGTACCACTCCATGTATTCACCAAAGATCATTAAAAGCTCAAGGCTTAACCTCGTACCTTACGGGTCTCACTGTTTCTTCATCATAGGAACAGGCCAGGGGTTACCCCCACAGTGATTAGGTCATCATGATTTAGTTGTCCCATTGAACCAAGTTCTTGGGATCTCCAGTCAGCAATGGTTGGGTGTCCACCATGATGCTGTTAAGCTATAGGCTTAAGACCCATTCCTCTCGATGATTTCTCAACCACTTCTCTTGGTAACCCTTTGGTTAGCGGATCCGCAATATTATCCTTTGACGGTATATAGTCAATAGTGATAATCCCGGTTGAGATTAATTGTCTAATGGAACTATGTCGTCGTCGTATATGACGGGACTTTCCATTATACATTGTGCTCTGTGCTCTGCCAATAGCGGATTGACTATCACAGTGTATCCCTATTGCAGTCACAGGCCTTGGCCATCTTGGAATATCCTCCAGAAATTGGCGTAGATATTCAGCCTCTTCAGCGCATTTATCTAAAGCCACAAACTCAGCTTCCATTGTGGAGTGAGTTATAACCGTTTGCTTGGAGGATTTCCATGATACTGCTGCTCCAGCTAGTGTAAACACGTAGCCACTCGTAGACTTTAGTGCCTTCTTGCTAGATATCCAGTTTGCGTCAGTATATCCTTCTAATACTGCTGGGTATCTGCCATATTGCAATCCATAGTCTCGAGTTCCCCTTAGGTACCTTAGTACCCTAATGATCGCTTTCCAGTGATCATCTCCAGGATTACTCGTGAACCTACTCAACTTGCTAATTGAGTACGCAATGTCTGGTCTTGTACAACTCATTAAGTACATCAGACTTCCAATTATCCTAGAGTACTCCAACTGAGAGACTCCCTCACCTTTATTCTTGGATAGATGTAAAGTCATATCCACAGGTGTCCTAGCTTTCTCAGTATCATCCTTAAGAAACCTCTCAAGGATCTTGTCAACGTAATGAGGTTGACTTAGTGCGAGACCCTCTGATGTTCTAGAAATTTGGATTCCTAGAATTACATTTGCGAGTCCCATGTCTTTCATGTCAAATCTTGATTTTAACATGTCCTTTGTGGATTTGATCACTTTTTCATTGCTTCCGGCAATAAGTAGATCATCCACATACAATGTCATCATGACATAACCGCTCTCGTCATCCTTGTAATAGGCACAGCTATCACATTCGTTGATCTTGAAGTTGTGTGCTAACACGACTTCATCAAATTTCTCATGCCATTTCATAGGCGCTTGCTTCAAGCCATATAGTGATTTCACTAATTTACAGACTTTCCTTTCTTGCCCAGGGACAGCAAACCCTTCAGGTTGTTCCATATAGATTTCCTCATCTATATCCCCATTTAGAAAGGCTGTTTTCACATCCATTTGATGCACTGTTAAGTTTCGCATCGCAGCGATTGCAAACATCATCCTTATAGACGTGATTCTCGTCACAGGAGAATACGTATCAAAATAATCAAGGCCTTTCTGTTGCTTGTATCCTTTGATTACAAGTCTGGCCTTATACTTATCAATGGTTCCGTCAGGTTTCAATTTCTTTTTGAAAACCCATTTGCTGCCTAGTGCTTTACAACCAGGTGGCAGGTCCACTAATTCCCAAGTGTGATTCTGTAATATAGAATCAATTTCGCTTTTGATGGCCTCTTTCCACATAGGTCCATCAGGTGAGGTGATTGCTTCCTTATAGGTTTTCGGATCACCTTCTTCGAGCAAATAGGTCATGAAGTCTGACCCAAAAGATTTCTCCGTTCGTTGTCTTTTGCTCCTCCTCACAACCCCCACATTTTCATCATCACTTTCATCATTCTCATTTTCATCATCTACAGATTCATGAGTTCGTTTAGATGTCGTAGGGTGCTCGTTTCTTGGATTACAAGGAAACGTAGTCTCAAAGAATGAGGCATTTCTTGATTCCATGATCGTATTCTTTTGAATCTCAGGAATCTTAGAATCATACACAAGAAACCGATATGCTGTACTATGCGGAGGATATCCGATGAAGATACAATCCACGGTTTTCGGACCAATCTTCACCTTCTTAGGTGTAGGGATCAGTACCTTAGCAAGGCACCCCCACACTTTCAGGTGTTTGTAGCTCGGTTTCTTTTTCTCCCACATTTCATAAGGACTCACATCCTTATTCTTGCGCATCGTAATATTTAAAATATTATTTGCGCTTAAGATGGCTTCCCCCCACATCGATTGCGGAAGTCCAGAGCTTAGCAACATCGCATTCATCATCTCTTTGAGAGTGCGATTCTTCCTCTCAGCCACTCCATTTGACTGAGGGGAGTATGGTGCAGTGACCTCATGGATTATACCATGTTGTGAACAGAATTCCCCAAAAGGTTCAACATATTCACCTCCACGATCGCTACGAATCCTTTTGATTTTCTCAGTTTGTTGTCTCTCGACTTCTTCCTTATAGATTTTAAATTTATCTATAGCTTCATCTTTGCTTTTCAGCAAATATACATAGCAGTATTTTGTACAATCATCTATGAATGTAATAAAATACTTATTTCCTCCTCTTGTTGGAGCGAATTTTAAATCACATATATCGCTATGTATTAGGTCCAGCACCTTGGTGTTTCTTTCCACACGTTTAAAAGATGATCTCGTTAATTTTGCCTCAACACAAGTTTCACACTTATGTTTTGAATCGATAGTTAATTTTGGTATGTATTCTTTTGCACTTAATCTTCGTAAAGTGTCATAATTCACATGTCCTAATCTAGCATGCCATAAATTAGGAGACTCAAGCAAGTAAGCAGAAGAATTCTTCATTTCATTATTTTCCTTAACGGATATTGCATTGAGCTTAAACAGCCCATCACTAGCATAGCCCTTGCCTACATACATACCACTCTTAGACAAAACAACTTTATCTGACTCTATTACAATGCGAAAGCCATGTTTACTCAACAAAGAACCGGACACAAGGTTCTTGCGAATATCAGGCACATAAAGTACATTCTTCAAAGTCAGATTCTTCCCAGAGGTCATCTTCAGAATCACCGTGCCTTCCCCTTCAATGGTAGAAGTCGCAGAGTTTCCCATGTAGAGCTTCTCACCAGCATCAGAAGCTACAAGGCTAGAGAAAGTCGCCTTGTCGGAGCAAATATGCCTAGATGCTCCTGTATCAATCCACCATTCTCGCGGATTAGATCCAACAAGGTTCACCTCAGAGACCGTAGCACAGAGGTCTATATCACCTATCTCCTTGGAGATATGATCAACCATGTTTGCTTCTTTCTTCTTGGTCTTCTTAGGCTTCCTACAGTCAGCAGACCTATGACCAACTTTGTCACAGTTGAAGCACTTTCCTTGGAACTTCGAAGGCTTCGAAACTCCTCCTTTGGGTGCCAGTTTAGCCCCTTTCCCGGAACTGGTCTTCTTGGATTTGGAGCTTTGAGCATGCTCCACCACATTTGCCTTTTCACCGGCAATATGCTTCTTTCCAGATCCCCTGTTATTTTCTTCAATGCGAAGTCTAACAATCAGATCCTCCATAGTCATCTCCTTTCGCTTATGCTTAAGGTAGTTCTGGAAATCTTTCCATCCAGGAGGCAGCTTTTCAATCACAGCAGCAACTTGGAAAGATTCCGTGAGACCCATCCGCTCGGCATGCATCTCATGAATAATCAGCTGCAACTCTTGCACCTGACTGTCAACAGTCTTGGAATCCACCATCTTGTAGTCAAGAAAGCGTCCAACAATCCACTTCTTGGCACCGGCATCTTCGGTTTTATACTTACGATCAAGAGATTCCCATAAGTCCTTGGATGTTACCTTCGAACTGTACACATCATACAGCGGGCCAGTCAGACCATTAAGCACATAGTTCTGACAGATATAGTCGGTGTGCTTCCATGCATCAACGGCAAATACCGCCTGCGCATCGCTCTCAGCAGTGAGCATTGGTGTCTCTTCTCTCAGATAGCGAGACAAATTCAGTGTGGTCAGGTAGAACAACATCTTCTGCTGCCACTGTTTGAAGTTCGTTCCGTTGAACTTTTCTGGCCTTTCAGCGTGAGAAGTAGGCACATGAGGCACAGCTGGCGCAAAGGGCGCAACAGGCGCAACAGGCACAGCAGTCCCATTCGGCTGAGGAACATGTCCTGCCGGACAGTGTGTAAGTGGAACACTGAACTGACCAAAAGTCATCTGTCCCGCAGGACCATAGCCCGGAGGCGTAGTCCCAGAACCGTAGCCCGGAGGCGTAGTCCCGAAGCCGAAGCCCGCAGGTGTAGGTCCAGAACCAGAGCCCGCAGGCGTAGGTCCAGAACCAGATGGCACACCCCCATCTGGATTAACCAGTGCGTTGGGGTTAGCCTGCGACTGCTGCGTCTGACCCCCATCTGGATTAACCAGTGCGTTGGGATCAACAGCCGTACCGCTCGAGGGGATAGCATTGTTAACATTCTCCATTATACTGTGAATCAACACGCAAACAAACCAAATCAGATCAACCACAGATGTAAAACAGAATATAAATACGCTTTAAGATTGTTATACAATCTGTGAAAAAGCCAACAAAATAATACGTGCGTTTGTGTGTGTGACAAAACAGTAGACGTAAGGAGACAGAACAAAGCGAAGGATATATGAACGAAAATCCGAGTCCAGTGCGTAACTGTCTCCTTAAAGCGTATTTCGCCCTCACCGTGTGCGATGAACGATCGCCTCCCAGGATAAAACGGATGAACGATGCAGCAAGCACCTTCGACGAACAAGAACAAGGTCTGAAACTATCACAGACGCGGCTAGGGTTTTGGGTGCGGGAGAGGCTATATATTTTTCGTATATCTAAAACCCTAAGCTATAATGAATATATATAGGCGATGCAAGGCTTGTGCGCTACGCTTCACAATTAATTAAAACGCGTTTAATTAATTTACGCGGTTATAAATTAAATCCGAAATCAAATCGAATTAATTTAAAACCAAACAATTAATCCGAAATTAATTTCTGTCAATTTAATTGAGCCCAAGCCCAGTGGAAAAGTCCGTAATTCTTCGGGCCCAGATTTTGCTGCATTCGTGTCCGCAGGTCGCACACGCGGAAAAGCCCGAGGCTTGCGAAGCCACGAAACTCCCCTCGAAATCCCACAATTTGCACCCCCCCCTGCGCGCACGTAGGTGGTGGAGCATAACACTAGTAACACATTTGGACACTACCAAAGTGTTTTGCTATATAAAGCCTTTAAAGGCTCTTTATTGAATCTATGTGGGATTCAAGCTTTCTATTCCAATTTTTCCACTACCAAGGAAGCAACTTTGGATCATCATAACTCATCCATTCCTTAGTCGTTTTGAGTGAATAAACATGCATTGGAAAGCTCTCTCGGAGGAGAACATAATCCAAGCATAACCCGCCACGAGCACGTAGCCGAGCCTCACTCAAATTTGTGCTCAAAATGACAAACTTCCAACAATGAGAAAGCTGGAAGAGAGTGCTGTTGGGAGGGATTGCTCCTACGAGCTGGCTACAACTCAAGTCAAGCCCCTTGTCAGCAGATTACAGCGCACTCTCTCCCACAAGCAGCAATCAGAGCTCAGGCTCCAGTTCCTCATCTTTGGATTCGGAGCAATACCAAAATATGTTCTACAATCTTTCAAAGGAGAAGCCTGACTATTTATTGTCAGGCTAAGCTTGAACTGATGCAGAGCAAGCTTTTGCAAGGCAGGACTCAAATGTTCAGTAGCTGATGCATTATATGACGATGAAACAGCTACATGATCATGTTGCAGGAACAAGGTTATCGCGGTTAGCATTAGCCTCAGGAATGTGGACATTTTTCTCAGTTCTTTATAGCTCACGAAGATCGCAGTATTTAAGTACAAGTTTACAACCAAAGTCATTTAGTTCCATCAATTGACTAAATCATCAAAACCCTCTGTCCCTCAGCATTAAAATGCAACAAACTTGCACAATATTCAACAGTCAGTGCTTTCTCGACTATAGTGACTTTGTCTATCGAGAACTCGATAAAATGATCGTTTAAATTTGTAACAGACCGAATTAAACCGTTTAATTTTGATTTGGTTCGGTTAGATTACAATATCAAAATAATAGATCAAGAGTGCTGGAATCGGACTAAGAAATGAGAATGAGTATTTTAAGTACACTTTTTATTATATTACTCTTGATTTTTTACATACATTTTAACATGTTTTAAAGGAACTCTTAAAATTATTGTTTTCTATACTTTTTTTTGAATAAAAATAAGTAAAAAATAGTTTAATTCAAAAAAATTAAAAACAATAATTTTATGGGGGCCAAAACATATTCAAATGTGATACTAAAATATTATTAATTCAAGTTGTTATAATAAAATATATTATATTAGTTCCACAGAAAATAGTACATGTCTGGGTGAAACAAGCTTTAAAGATTTGACTTTGCAATTATCCAAAAGCTTTAAAGATCTCCTGTATCCAAATGTATCCCAATCTTCCCCCATTCCAATTGGATTCATGGCAGGCTCTTGTACACTATTGATTCTTTAATTAGTGCACACAAAGGCATATCCAGAGCACATAATCTTCTCCAAGACATTCTCATTAACATCAAAAGCAGGATTGCATTATCTAAGAGCAATTCTTGTTTGCTAGCCAATTGTATATACGCTTTTGTGCTTTAGCAGCTCTATGGATCTTTCAACCTTCTTATATATACTAAAGAGCTGTTGCTTATCGACCGGCAGACTGGCTAGTCGAATATTGACCGAGCCAAGTTGCTCGAGTTCATATTCAGCCGAACCGAACCTTAGTCATATAACCGTATAAGTATCTTTTAATGAGAAAGATTTATTCCGCAAAATAGACAAGATTTTCATGAAATTTTTAAGGAAATTAAGGATTACAAACAAATATAGAACCTTTCCTTGTATTTTATGGCAAAAGCTGAAGATTAATGGAAAGCAGTCAATAATATGGGAAGAACATTTAAAGATGAAGCCATAAAATATCCATAAACCATTATTAATATCTCAAATAAAGTTGAGACAATCCAGATTTCGCGAAAATAAAAGGAGACTAGTACTGATTCTTAAAAAGAATTCAGCATTAAGCAAACAAGGATTGACAATTTAAAGAGTCTTGAGAAGATCCTCTGCGCCAGAAACAGTGAATTCTCCCCCAGCTTCGATGTTAATAGTCTGAACCTTGAGATCATCAACTACCGCAGCGAACCTGCGAGAACGAACACCGAGCCCTTTCTCAGTAAGGTCAAGCTCGAGGCCAAGAGCATGAGTGTATTTGCCGGATCCATCAGCCAGGAACTTAACAAACTTGGTGTCTGGGTAAGTCTTTGCCCATGCCTTCATCACAAATGGATCATTAACTGCAATAAAAACACATTTCTCCATTATAATTGCCCTTCCCCAACAATTAGGGGGTAAATATACCATACATTCACTCCTTAAACCAAGGAACGACAAAGATAGACCACGACAACCAAAATTATTCATAAGGATGACCACAACATAGGTATGCAGAAAATAAAATTAAAATCACTGCAACATACGCCTCTAATAGTCTTATAATCCTCGATGTTTACATTTATTCAGTATTGCAAACCCTTCGACATTGATCACAAAAGGCAAACACTCACAATTATATATCCAGCAAAATCAAAAGTAAAATAATTAAGAAAACAATTAGCTATGGTCAAAGCTCAAGAACGAAAAGTTCATACCACTGATCAACAAGATCTCACTGACACCCTTAGCCTTGAATTCCTCAGCTTTCTCAATAAATCCAGGCACATGCTTCACACTTTCACAGATCCAAACAACAATTATCAAAATAAAATTCATATAACATGTGTATGAAAGTATAATATGTGAATTGAAGTTAATTGGACATCATACTCACACGATTAGGTCAAAATAATCTCAAATACATAATTAATCAATTATTTAAGAGGGAGAAGGGGGGGGGGAGAGGGAGAGGGGGAGAGAGAGAGGGAGAGAGAGAGAGAGAGAGGGAGAGGAGGGGGGAGAGAGAGAGAGAGAGATGAACCTGCAAGTAGGAGTGAAAGCACCAGGAACGCCAAAGAGGACAACCTTCTTACCAGCAGCAAGGGAGTGAACGGAGACCTCCTGAAGCTGATCATACTCGTCAAAGTAAGCGAGAGTTCCGTCGGGAATGGAAGCACCAACTGCAATCGGAGCCATTTCTTCTTGTTTGAGAGAGAGGAAATATTATTACAATCTCTGTGTGTGTAGAAATGTGTTTGACCTTGTAATGCACTTCGAGTCTTTGTCTAATGTCCCAATTTATACACACTCGCAAGCTGTAATAATAAATGGGGTGCATTGAATTAGATATTAAAGGATTTTTAATTATTATGAAATTTGGGAATATTCGATTCAGATTTTAGAAAACATATCAAAATCTCTGAATATTCAATTAAAATTTTTAATTATATTATAAAATCTTGTGATATTCAGTTAAGATTTTAAATTATACTATATAATCTGATGATATTTCATTCAGATTATTTATAATAATCTATTAAAGTTTGATAGTATCTTGAAATTTAATGACAAATATCAGAGGATTGATCATTGTATTTTAAGATATTTGAAATCTCACCAGAATTCATGAAATTTTGAGATATTGTATTTAAATTTTAAACATTCTCATCAATTTTATGACATTTTAATGAGAATTTGCTAAAATCATATCAGATATAATATATCAAAATTTATAAATATATTAAATCTAATAAAATATCAATTAAATACATTTATAAAATATTACATGCCGATATCATTTATTTACTATTTCTTTTGGAATATACCAATTTCTTATTTTACATCTACCAACCCATTAGTCGTACGAATCAAATACCGGCAAGACAATATTATATTAATGTCAATTATCTGAAATTTGATAGAATTTATTAAATATATTTTATTCGAAATGTGATAATGCTGTATGGTGTGATGAGTATTTTAACTATTCTTTTCTCAGTTAATAATGTACCTGGACACATTTTGGTCTTTCTACGACTCTGATCAAATTTGAATCAATTAGAAATAAAGATACATATGTTAAGTTAGAAATGCTCGAAAACCTGTTTTCCTTTTAGATAAATTTAAAATAAGTACTTCTTACTTAAAATAAAATAGTGGAGTAAAAGTTAGAAACAAGATAAGACAAGTGTTTGGGAAATTAGCATCAGTCCTGAAACAAAAGTTAGCATTCTTAATTTTTTATAAGTGCTTCTACACAAGTAGTACGAATAAATGTTTGTAACTTATAAACTCACGAGCTGGGCTTTTAAGTCGTAAACAAACATCACCTTAGAGTCGGAACTTAAAATAATTCTATGTTTGTTTGTCTACCGACCGGAAATCAAAAATAAACTGGAAATTGATTTAAAATTAAAAATTAATTGGTAAAATTAATCAAAAATAAACTAGAAACTAATTAATATTTAATTAAAAATGTTTTCCTCTCTTCTATTTTTAATTGATCTATCATTTAAATACTTTGTTAGGAATCAATAATTTTTGATGATAACATAAACATTTTGTAACATGTCTTACTTAGAACCTTTATCAAATTTCAGTTGTAATTGTTATGTTTCTTGTCTTTGGGAATTATCAACGGATGGGTAGAATAGGATGGCTAATTGTAAATATCCAATGCCATGTAATTTTATCTAAGTGAAGGATATTCAACTGATGAGATGTAACTATTCAACTGATGAAGACTGGATGATGTTTCAACTGATGAAAATCAAGCATTCAACTGAAGACAAAGTGTTCAACTGATGATGCTGAGGAATTCAACTGATGAGACTGGAACAGCATTCAACTGATGAAGTTTGTAATTCATTCAACTGATGAGCCGGGCATTCAACTGATGAAGTCAAGAGCAGTTGAAAGTAACCAGAACTTTCAACTGATGAAGCAAAGAGCAGTTGAAAGTGACTAGAGCTTAAGTCTGACAAATCACATGGATCGAATTACACTAAAATAGACATGGAAGCCTAATTAGGAAAATAAAGAAGAAGCAGAAACATACTTATCTCATGCAGTGCAATCTGGATCAAATCAAGATGATGGTCAAAGATGAAGACATCTCAGAAAGCATGCATAAGACAAAGTTGTGCAGCATTGTTTTTAGATTAGAGTGCATTTTGTATTCTAGCTAGAAGCTTTGTAAAACTTGGAGTATATAACCAAGTTAGTAGCATCAGTTGAACTTGTTAAAATTACTTGAGAGAAAAATCTGAGAGTTAGAACTTGTTGAGTGATGAACCAGCAGCTGTGCGAATTGTAAACAATCCACAGATTCTTCTATATAAAATCTCACGGGTGGATCATTCAATCCACCCGTATTTTTAATACTTGGTGTTTTTCTGTTTACTGTGTTTTAGTGTATCATCCTTGAATCTTTTAAATTTGTAAAAGATTGTATTCAACCCCCCCCTTCTACAATCTTTCTCATAGTTGGTGTAAAATAACAATTGGTATCAGAGCGAGGTTCCCAACAAACAGGGAAAAAGATCAACACTGCTAGAGAAAGATGGGAAAGAAGGATGCTGGAGTGAAGATTCCTGTTATTGACAAAGACAACTATTTTCACTGGAAAGTGAGAATGCATCTGCATCTGTTGTCCATTGATGAAAGCTATGTGAACTGCATTGAAAAAGGACCTCATGTCCCCATGAAGGTCTGCACAAGCATGGGAGCTGATGGTGAAGACATGGTAGGTAAGATGATTCCAAAACCTGTCCATGAATATTCTCAAGAAGATACTGAGGAGGTGCACAAGGACAAGAAAACCATGAACCTTCTGTTCAATGGTTTGGATCAAGAAATGATTGATAGTGTTATTAGCTGCACAAGTGCCAAAGAAGTTTGGGACACCATCAGGACCATCTGTGAAGGGAATGAGCAAGTAAGAGAGAACAAAATGCAGCTTCTGATTCAACAATATGAGTCATTCCATTTCAAGGCTGGTGAAAGTTTGAGTGATACATTTAACAGATTTCAAAAACTGTTAAATGGTCTAAAGCTCTTTGGAAGAGTATATCAAGTTAAGGATTCAAACCTGAAATTCTTAAGAGCTCTTCCCAAAGAATGGAAACCCATGACAGTCTCTCTCAGAAACACACAAGAGTTTAAAGACTATACTCTAGAGAGACTGTATGGAACCTTAAAGACTTATGAGCTTGAAATGGAACAAGATGAAGAGATTGAGAAAAGCCAAAAGAAAGGGCATTCATCTGTGGCTCTAGTTGCATCTCTGGAGGACACTGTCAAGGACAAGGGAAAGTCTCAAGTTGAAGAAACTGAGAAGTTGGTCAAAGAGGAGAGCTCAGAGTCAAGCAAAGGAAGAAGAAAGGAGAAAGAAGTAGCTGACTCTGGTGAAGAAAGTGATGGAATTGATGAGCATCTAGCCTTCTTGTCAAGAAGATTCTCCAAACTGAAATTCAAAAAGAATTTTAATTCTGCAAAATCTTTTAAAGGCAATCCCAAGTCTGATAGAAGCATGGTAGACAGATCAAAATTCAAGTGCTTCAACTGTGGGAATGCAGGTCACTTTGCAAATGAGTGCAGAAAGCCTAAAGTTGAGAAGAAGTCAAGTGAAAACATTGACTACAAAAAGAAATATTATGAACTTCTCAAACAAAAGGAAAGAGCATTCATCACAAAGGATGATTGGGCAGCTGGAGATGATTCTGATGAAGAGGAGGAGTTTGTCAATCTAGCTCTAATGGCCAACTCCACAGATCAAGAAGAAAACACTGGAAGCAGTAGTCAGGTATTCACTACAAACCTAGTTGAGTTAACTAAAGATGAATGCAATGCTACCATTAATGAAATGTCTACTGAACTGTATCATTTGCATGTTTCTTTAAAATCTCTTACTAAGGAAAACAGTAGAATTAAGGAAGCTAACACCTTTCTTAGTGATAGAAACAGTGCCTTAGAAGCTCAATTTATTGAATTTGAGAAGCTGAAGATTGAGTGTCAGACAGCCAAGGATGATCTCTTGGTTGTTCTGAAGAGAGAAGAGGTCATAAGAAAGCAGCTTGATAAGGAACAAGAGATCATTGCCAAATGGAAATCTGGTAGAGATGTTTCCACCAATATCATTAACATGCAAGGCAGAGAAACCTTTGTGGAGAATGAATGGAAGAGGAATAAGAAAGTGCTTAAGATATCTGAGAACAGTTCAGGTGATGAGAATACTGATGATGATCATCAGTTGAAGAACAAAGTCTCAACTGATGAGAGTCATCAGTTGAACAAAAACTCATCAGTTGACAAGAATGTTCTCAAGAAGCTTAACAAGAAATATGGTCCTGTTAAAAAGAATTTTGTTAAAGGTGAGAATAGTTCTTCTGAGACCAGTGATAGTGTTAATAACACTCTTCATTCTAGTAACAAGAACAAGAAGAAGTTGGATACTAGTGAGCATAAATCTGAGGAGACTAAAAAGAAGAAAGGAAATAGAAATGGCAAAATAGGAGTTAACAAGCACACCAATTACACTCCCCATGCTAGTGCTCTTAGGAAAACCTGCAGTAAGTGTGGTAGTGTAAATCATTTATCTGCTAATTGTAAAACTGTGATTGCTCCTAATTTGTCTTTGCCTATTCCTATGACATCTGTTCCTCACATGAATTTATCTGCTATGAATATGATGCCTGGTTTATTGCCTCACAATCCTTATTCTCAGCCTAACATGCCATATATGTTCAATCCTTATTTCAATGCCTTTAACATGCCTCAATTTCATTCAAACTTGCATGGAATGAACAATGTATGCATGCCTCAAAGGCCTGTGTTTGAAAACAAAGTTGATATTCCAGTTTCTCAACCAAAACCAAAGATTGAACCTATTCAATCCAAGGAAAAGGTTGAGAAGGTGGAAAAGGTTGCTAAGACTAACAAATCTGGACCCAAAGCAATTTGGGTACCAAAATCAACTTGATCTGTTTGTGAAATGTGTGCAGGGAAACCACAAGAAGAATTTGTGGTACTTGGATAGTGGATGCTCCAGGCACATGACTGGTGATTCCTCCCTGCTCACAAAGTTTGTGGAGAAAGCTGGCCCTAGCATTACCTTTGGAGATGACAGCAAAGGATATACTATGGGATATGGCTTGATTGCTAAAGAGAATGTCATCATTGATGAAGTTGCATTGGTGTCTGGTCTTAAGCACAACTTGCTTAGCATCAGTCAGCTCTGTGACAAAGGTTACAAAGTCAATTTCACTCCTGCAGCCTGTGTTGTCACCAAAGGAGATGACAACAATGTGGTTCTGATTGGACAAAGAAAAGGAAATGTGTATGTAGCTGACTTCAATTCTGTCAAGTCTGAATCTATCACTTGCCTTCTCAGCAAAGCAAGCTCAGATGACAGTTGGCTATGGCATAAGAGATTGTCTCATCTAAATTTCAAAACCTTGAATGAGTTAGTAAAGAAGGACTTGGTAAGAGGTCTACCAAAGCTGGAATTCTCAAAAGATGGACTTTGTGGAGCCTGTCAGCTAGGAAAGCAAAAGAGAAGCTCTTTCAAAAGCAAGACTCTTTCATCAATTGTGAAGCCCCTTCAGCTCTTGCATATGGATTTGTTTGGACCAGTCAACATCATGTCTATTTCAAAGAAGAAATATTGCCTAGTGATTGTTGATGATTTTTCAAAATTCACTTGGACTTTCTTCTTGCATTCTAAGGATGAAGCTGGGAAAATCATCATCAATCATATCAAGGCATTAAACAACAATCCAGATGTCAAAGTTGGAAGGATAAGAAGTGACAATGGGACAGAATTCAAGAATTCTGTGATGAAAGAATTTTGTGAAGGAGAAGGAATTATTCATGAGTTCTCTGCACCAAGAACTCCACAACAAAATGGTGTTGTTGAAAGGAAGAATAGAACTCTTATTGAGGCTGCAAGAACCATGATTAATGAAGCTCAACTTCCAACCTATTTTTGGGCTGAAGCTGTGAACACTGCTTGCTTCACTCAAAACATTTCACTAATTACCAAACCTCATAATCTAACTCCCTTTCAACTCTTCAAAGGAAAGAAGCCAACAACTAGCTTTCTTCATGTATTTGGATGCAAGTGTTATGTTCTAAGAAATCAAGGTGAAAATCTTGGAAAATTTGAGGCCAAGGCAGATGAAGCTATTTTTGTTGGATACTCTGATGGAAAATCATTTAGAGTATATAATCTGAGAACCAACATTGTTATGGAATCAATCCATGTGGTTTTTGATGATAAGAAGATTCAAGGATTCTCAGATGAAGGATTTCATGATAATCTCAGATTTGAAAATGAAGGTGAAGGTGATCTGTATGACAGTGATGATGATGATGACATTATTCAAAATGTTGGAATTAATCCTGGAATTAATATTCCAACTGATGACTCTCTAGTGCAAGGAACAACTGCAACTGGAAATTCAACTGAAGCATCAGTTGAAACTACATTGGAGGGATCAGTTGAAACACCTCAAGGATCATCAGTTGAAAGAATGTCTCAAAGTTTCAATCAGTCTAGAAATAATGAGATGTCAAATTTAGGGGGAGCTTTCCAACATGGAAACCTGAACTTCAACAATGAAGCCACATCATCAAGACAATCACTTCCACCACAAAGAAAGTGGACAAGGGATCATCCTTTTGAGCTAATTATTGGAGATGCAAATGCATCTGTACAAACAAGAAGAGCAACTCAAGATGAGTGTTTGTACAGTGCATTCCTTTCACAGGATGAACCTAAAGTCATAGAAGATGCTCTCAAAGATGCTGATTGGGTTCTTGCTATGCAAGAAGAATTAAATCAATTTGAGAGAAACAATGTTTGGAAGCTGGTGCCTAAGCCTAAAAATAAAACAATTGTAGGAGTAAGGTGGGTATTCAGAAACAAGGTGGATGAGAATGGAGTTGTCACCAGGAACAAGGCCAGACTTGTTGCTAAAGGATACTCTCAATCTGAAGGAATTGATTTTGATGAGACCTTTGCACCAGTTGCAAGACTGGAAGCAATAAGAATGTTCCTAGCTTATGCTGCTCATGCCAACTTTAAAGTTTATCAAATGGATGTCAAGAGTGCTTTTCTAAATGGTGAACTGGAAGAGGAGGTATATGTCAGTCAGCCTCCTGGTTTTGAAGATCCAGAATTTCCAGAGTATGTTTACTTTTTATTAAAAGCACTCTATGGACTAAAGCAAGCACCAAGGGCATGGTATGACACTCTGTCTCAATTCTTATTAGATAATCATTTTTCCAGAGGAACTGTGGATAAAACACTATTTTACAGAAATGTAAATGGTGCCTTTATTCTGGTTCAAATTTATGTAGATGATATAATTTTTGGTTCTACAGATGAGAAACTTTGCAAGAAGTTTGCTAATCTTATGAAGAGTCAGTATGAAATGAGCATGATGGGAGAACTCACCTACTTTCTTGGTTTACAAGTTAAACAAGTAAAGGAAGGTATATTCATAAATCAAACTAAGTACATCTATGATCTACTTAAAAAGTTTGATTTATTGGATTGCAAAGAAGCTAAGACTCCCATGCCAACAGCCACCAAATTAGAGTTAAGTCCTAATGAGAAATCTGTGGACATCTCTAATTATAGAGGCATGGTTGGTTCTCTTTTATATCTGACAGCTAGTAGACCAGATATTATGTTTTCTACATGCCTCTGTGCTAGATTTCAATCTGATCCTAAAGAATCACATCTTATTGCTATAAAAAGAATATTCAGATATCTTAAGGGAACACCAAATCTTGGCATTTGGTACCCTAAAGACTCTGGATTTGATCTAATTGGATATTCAGATGCTGATTTTGCAGGATGCAAAATTGATAGAAAAAGTACAACAGGCACATGTCAATTTCTTGGTGACAGACTGATTTCTTGGTTTAGCAAAAAGCAAAATTCTGTATCAACCTCTACAGCTGAGGCTGAGTACATTGCAGCTGGAAGCTGTTGTGCACAATTATTGTGGATGAGAAATCAATTACTTGATTATGGATTAAACCTCTCAAAAATCCCAATATTTTGTGACAACACCAGTGCTATTGCTATAACTGAAAATCCAGTACAACACTCAAGAACCAAGCACATTGACATCAAATACCACTTCATAAGGGAACATGTGATGGCTGGTACTGTTGAAATGCATTTTGTTCCAAGTGAAGAACAAATTGCAGATATCTTCACAAAGCCTCTTGATGAATCCACATTCACAAGGTTGGTGAGTAAATTAGGTATGTTAAATTTCTCCTAATTTAGAGTGAATTTTTCTGTAATTTGGCAGCCAGAATTTGATTAATTTTGATTTATCAAAATTGAATTAATTATAATTCTGGATAAAATCTATAATATTTCAACTGATGAACTAGTGAAATTGTTTCAACTGATGTTTGACACAATATCCTCCTGCGCTGTTTTTCATTCAACTGATGACACCAGTTGAAGACGCCTTCAACTGATCTTCATCAGTTGAATAGGAAGTTTAAAGAGGCGCTTATTTCATCCGTTGAAAGTATTATCAGATCTGAGCCGTTGAAATTTCTTTTGTCTCTCACCTACTTTATACACACGATCGTGTGTGTAATTTTTGTAGAGTTCAATAAGAGTAATTTCTTCTCAACGGTAATTTCTCAGCCAATCACAGCAATTTTCTGAGAAAGTATTTAAGTGTTTTAATCTATTTTCATTTCTTTTCATCTTACTCTTTCGAATTCTCAAAGCTCTCTTCTCTCTCTGTGCAAAAACAAGTTCTAATTCTTCTTCAAGCTTTCTCTGTAACTGCAATGGCACCAATGAAGAAGTACACTGCACCAAGTGGGTTTATCTATGAGAAGAACAACTTTGCGTCATTTGTGGATACCAAGGCTGTGGAGGAGAAAGAGTATCACAGGATGATGGAGTTCATCAAGTCAAGCCAGCTCTCTTATGCTATGACTGAAGCTCCCATCATCTACCATGAAATAGTTGAGGAAATGTGGACCTCTGCAGAGTTTAATAGTGAGCATGAAACTCTAACTTTCTCTGTCAATAATAAATCTTACTCTGTTAATGCTGATGTTATGAAAGCATGCTTTAAGATTCCTGAAAATACTGTTTTATCTTTGCCTAGTGATAATCAGTTGGTTAATTTACTTTATGCCATGAATTATGTTTTGCCAACTGATGCCTTAGGTAAAATAGAAAGAAGGGGTCTTAGGAGAGAATGGAGTTATTTATGTGATGCTTTTATTAAGGCATTTTCTGGTAAGATTAGTAATTTCAATGCTCTTACTTCCCAGATCTTACAAATGCTTTACATGTACCTGACTAATGAATATTTCAACTTTGGTGGTTTGATGATCCAAGAAATTGGGGAGAAACTAGGTGATAAAACTGATAGACCTAGGAATATATATTATGTCAGATTTCTTATGATGCTAGCTAATCATCTCAATGATAAGCTAGTTATTACTAACAAGGAAGCCAAGCTTCCCAGTTTTGTGCAGGAAAAGAGAGTCTTTAAAGACCTCTTTAGGATGAATTTATACCCCTCCTTGGAGGTGGTGTACCTGCCAACAATGGAGGCTGGAAAGCACAAAGAGGTACATGGCTTTCCTACTACTCTCTCTCAACCCTCAACTTCTTTGCTTTCTGCTATCAGGGCTGTTGAAGAGGCCCATCAACAGCCTACACAAGTAGCAAAACCCTCTAAAACCAAGTCTTCTAAACCAACCTCAGATGCCTCCCAAAAGGCATCTGTTGTAAAAACTAAGAAACACAAGCCTGAGGGGAGTGTGATTGGAGGAAGTAAGGGGGAGGGAAAGGGTGATCATCAAAGAAACCCTAAGGATAAGGATGGAGAGGTGAGTGCTAACCAGCCTAGCCACTCTGCAGTCTCCCAAAAGACTGTAGATGTTAATATGGATTTAAGCACATCCCTAGCAGCATCCTCCCAAAAGGATGTTGTTATTGAAAACAGTCCTCAGCCAAGGACACAGTCAAAAAGGGGGAGGGACACCACTTCTTCACCTGTTAAAGCCTATGGGAGAAAGAAGAAAAGAAGTGATGAATCAAAGCACTCTGCACACACACAGGAATGTATTCCTGTCATTTCTCAAATTCAGATTGATGTGACTCCAATAAATGTGGAGTCACAGCCCCCTTCTTCAGTAAATCCAATTACCCATATTCATGATCTTACTATTTCTACAACTCAAACACAATCCCCAACCTCTTCTGTGGATGTGGAATTGATTCACACCACACTTGTAAATTCTCCATCTTTAGATTTCATGGAGAAGTCCCCCTCTGAGATTGGTCATCATCACTTTGATGATTTGTTGGATCTTTCTCTTCCAATTCCTTCTTTTGTGAAAGTGTGCTCTGTGGATATACCATTAAAATCAATCACCACAGACTCAACTATCACAGCCTCTAAACCTATTTCTTCATTTTCTTCAACTGATCTTTCTCATCAGTTGACAAGTGTTTGTCCTTCAACTGATCTGCTTAACAGCTCTCATCAGTTGAATGCCTCCTTTACTCATGTTTCAACTGATGTCTCTCATCAGTTGACAACTGCTACTACTTCAATTACTTTACCTTCTTCTACAGCAGTTGATCACATGGTAGCACAAACACTTTTAGGATTGAGTGGAGTGAGCTATGGAGTGGAGAGGCAGCCTAGTGAGCTGGCAAAAGGAGAGGGTGTGGAGAGTCTGGCATTTTCTTCTAGCCAGGAAAAAGGAGAGGATATGAGTGACCCTTTAGTAAGGGTAAGTGAGGGAGAGGTGAGTTGTGTGGTGAGCCAAGGGGAGCCCTTGATGCAAGAAAAGAGAGATAATGAGAGAAATGCAGGTGTCAATGAAGGGTTTAGTGAACAAGAGATTCAAGCTGAATATAGATCCATATTGGATAGTGTTTCACTAGACCCTGAGACTTTTACTCATGGAATGTCTTCCATTCAAGATTTTGCAAGATTGGATAATCAAGCAGCTGAGAGGCACCTTAATCTGATTCACACTACATCTTCCATGCTTAGAGCAAAGGAGGCATTTACAGCTCTGCCTGCCAATGCTGGAGATGATTTTCAGTATGATGATAGTGATGAAGACCTCAATGATGCTCTTGAGGAATCTCTTGGTGAACAACCTACAACTTCTCTGCCTTCATGGCTCTCCATGCAGTCTGCCAATGCAATTGTTGTTAGCATGGAGCTGGAAAGGCAAGCCTCCACTCTTCTTCAATCACAACCTGGAAGCTCATCCTCCTCTCAAGCCATCTCTGCCACCATTGCCAGTCAAGCTCTGGAAAACCTCAAGCTTCACAAATATCAATCTCTCCACTTTCAGAAAGAGATAGAGCATCTCAATTGTCTCATTGCCTCTGTTAAGACTGATCTGACCAAACAAATTGATGAAAAGCTTCCAGCTCAGGTCAAATCAGCTATTTCTGGTTCTGAGCAAAAACAACTGCAATTGGAAAAGCAAGTAGAAGCTCTGGAAGGCAATGTCTATATCTTAAACTCTAGAATGGATGAGATGTTGCAGCATCAAAGAATTCAGACTGGACTCCTTCAACATCTTCTTCTTGCCTCTGGTGCTTCTCTTCCCAGTCCATCCCTTACACTTGCTGCTAACAAAAAGGGGGAGAAAGAATTACCAACTCCTGCAGAATTGATCAGTCAAATTCCTCCTCCTTTCCACACTGAAAGGGAAAAGCAAAAGATTGAAAGGATGAAAGAATTGGACTCCATTGCAAAGAGAGTGGCTCAATTGGGCAAGAAATCATCTACATCTTCTACAGCCACCACAGCTCAAATCTCTTTTCCAACCACAACCACAATTCTCAGGGTAATCACACCTGAGATTGTTATTCCCTCCAAGACAGAAAAGGGTGAGCCATCATTTTTGAATGAGTTCAAGCCAATTCTGTTTCCAAACAATTGTGGTTACTCCAGGCCTGGAAAAGACTCAAGCTCAATCTACTTTCCACTAGCCAGGCCTGACAAAAATGAATACAAGCTTTTGGGCCAAGAAATCAAAAGTTATAAAGACTGTGCAGATGTGGCCTTAAAGGCTCATTTTGCCATCATCCATAGAGAAGGCCAGAAGCTGTTTATTGGAACTGGCCATCCTCACTACTCATTTGCAAAAGCTGAAGAGGTGGCCAGAGAATGTGAAAAAGAGGAGTTTGAATCCCAACTCACTTTAAATCAAATAGAGGTTGATGAAAGGTATGCTATTGAGCTGGAAGAGGAGTTGGCAGCTGAGCTTTTAAATGAGGAAAGATTGCCTCTTGAATCTTCTCCAAAGAAAAAGAGAGTCAAATCTAAGACTAAGATGCCTGAGGCAGCCAAGAGAAGAGAAGAAGTGCCAGAAAAGCCTATCTCAAAGCCTTCTTCTCCAATCAAGGACACCACAGTGGTACATCCAGATGTCAACTTCCATGATGAGCCAATAATGCCAAAGGAGGAGCCAGTTGACTTGGAAGATATCCCAATTCCAGCTTTTCTTGTTCAAGAACCTTCCAAGCCAAAGAAGAAAGTCAAATCTGTGGCTAAAAGGATGGCTAACCCTCCTAAACCTCCAAAAGAACCTGAGAACCCTGATGACTATCTCATCATTGCTAACATTGAAGAAATTTCTGAGTTGGATCTGGAGCTGGATGATCTTCAAGAAGTAAGAGGAATAGAAGCAACTTCAAAGTTACCTGAAAGATTGGTATTCTCTTACAAAAACAAGGGTGATGTCATCTGGCCTCTTCACAGAGTTCTGAATTCTGAGGGATTCAGTTCTCTAACAAAAATATATGGATCTATGAAGAGGACTGGAGGATTTACACCACCTGCAAAGCAAATGGTACTAAAGAGAATCCTTGAGATCAGGAAGGAATGGAACTCAGATGCTAGTCTACAAAGAAGGCTGAAAATTCCCTACACTGGAAAGAAAATTCATCATGAACCTACTCCAGTTATGGAATTTAGGGACAATCAAGGTGTTAGGAGATTTTTCAGACCTAAAGATCAACTCAAGGTTGCTAGCTTGAATACTCTGAAGACTCTCCAATCCAAGCTCAACAGACAAGATAGTGATGAAGAATGGTTCTACAGGATCTTTCAGAAGCAAATTAATATTCTTGAAGAAAAACTTAAGTCCAGAAGAAGAAGATCTTCTAGGAACAAGTAACTGCTCAGTCTAGAGGAGCATAATCATCTGTAATCTTTTCTAACTCTTGTATTTAAATTCTGCATTTTATTTTATTAATGTTTTTGTTATCATCAAGTGTAGAATTTATGTCTGCATCTTCTCCAGTCATAAATTGGGGGAGATTGTTAGGAATCAATAATTTTTGATGATAACATAAACATTTTGTAACATGTCTTACTTAGAACCTTTATCAAATTTCAGTTGTAATTGTTATGTTTCTTGTCTTTGGGAATTATCAACGGATGGGTAGAATAGGATGGCTAATTGTAAATATCCAATGCCATGTAATTTTATCTAAGTGAAGGATATTCAACTGATGAGATGTAACTATTCAACTGATGAAGACTGGATGATGTTTCAACTGATGAAAATCAAGCATTCAACTGAAGACAAAGTGTTCAACTGATGATGCTGAGGAATTCAACTGATGAGACTGGAACAGCATTCAACTGATGAAGTTTGTAATTCATTCAACTGATGAGCCGGGCATTCAACTGATGAAGTCAAGAGCAGTTGAAAGTAACCAGAACTTTCAACTGATGAAGCAAAGAGCAGTTGAAAGTGACTAGAGCTTAAGTCTGACAAATCACATGGATCGAATTACACTAAAATAGACATGGAAGCCTAATTAGGAAAATAAAGAAGAAGCAGAAACATACTTATCTCATGCAGTGCAATCTGGATCAAATCAAGATGATGGTCAAAGATGAAGACATCTCAGAAAGCATGCATAAGACAAAGTTGTGCAGCATTGTTTTTAGATTAGAGTGCATTTTGTATTCTAGCTAGAAGCTTTGTAAAACTTGGAGTATATAACCAAGTTAGTAGCATCAGTTGAACTTGTTAAAATTACTTGAGAGAAAAATCTGAGAGTTAGAACTTGTTGAGTGATGAACCAGCAGCTGTGCGAATTGTAAACAATCCACAGATTCTTCTATATAAAATCTCACGGGTGGATCATTCAATCCACCCGTATTTTTAATACTTGGTGTTTTTCTGTTTACTGTGTTTTAGTGTATCATCCTTGAATCTTTTAAATTTGTAAAAGATTGTATTCAACCCCCCCCTTCTACAATCTTTCTCATAGTTGGTGTAAAATAACATACTTAATTATCAAAATCGAAAATCCATCAATTCATATATATCCTTACACCATCCATAGAGAAATCGATAAACATCGGATTTGCAATTGATGTTAAGATGATAAAAAAAAAAAAATTTATGTATTCAACTTCGATGATTTCAAGTAATATTCGATACAACTAAACATATATAATCTGGGATGAGTTAACGACGAGTTAAACCATATATAAATATATTTGGTATCTACGCATCTCTTTACGTTCGGTCTTTATGTTCGGTTAGAGCATTTTCAATAGTATTCTAGCGTCCCTGAATATATGTATTATAAATTATTCAACTTCTAGTAAATTATTGAATTATATTGAATGATAAATCCAACAATTATCCCTATTTGCAGTTTTCTATTATTTTTATAGTATACGTTCAAAATCTATTAGTAAGAAGATAATATTAAAAGAGTGTAAAAAAATTAGAAAATGAATATTTTATTTTAAAAAATAAAATGAAGAATAGTTAGCAATTCCCGATAAATGAGAAATGAGATGAGTATCCTAAACTTTTAGAAAATGCTTAGGACATTCTTGAAGTTGTGTTTTTAATCATATTTCTCAAAATTATAATTTTGGATATCAAATAGTTAATCTTTTGAAGTTGTTCTAAGGAGCATATAAACCAACACGCGACAATGATATGAATTCAACTTTTTTTTATCTAGCTTCCTTTAATATTGTGTTTGATTGTTATTTTAGATTTAATAATCTAATGTGAATTATGGTTATTTTTGAATGAAACGATTTTCATTTAATCAGCAAAGTATCTGATACAAGAGTCTCCAACAAAGACAACAGAATTAACAACGAAACTATTATGTTGTGTTTGGTTGGGAGGAATGAAATTTGTTTGGAATGGAATGAGATTAAGAATGGAATGGTGAAAGAATGGAAAGAAGGTTGAATGGAATGATCAATTCAAAACTCTTGTTTGGTTCATTTTTTTTATGATTGGAATGGAATGAACCATTCCATTCATTTGAGTTGTTTGGTTACTCAAGGGAATGGAATGGTAATTAATTATTTTTTAGGAAATTTTTTATATAAAATTTTAACTTCCAGAATTTATAAATCAAATAGACAAATGAATTAATTACATGTCAATAGCATACTTCACATTTCATTACACAAATTAGTAGTACCTAAATCAACTATAATATATATTAAAAATTTACAAAAAAATCCAAACTTTGACCACTACTCATTCTCCTTCATAATTTACAAATAAAATACAAAATTTCTCCAAGAAGAGGTCAAGATTTCGAACTATTACTAGCCCTCTCACTTCTCCAGCATGACCAAGTCCACTTTCCAAGCCAGCATCAGGGAATAAAGCACTCTGAACAATATCAGAAATTTAAGATGAAGCCACATTCAGTCTAAGATGCAGGTTCAGTCTAATAGAAATTTTGACAAAAGGAGTGCTATGAACTAGCATATAATACAAAGGTAAATTACTGGTGTTTACCCTTTTCGGTTCACCATTTCTGCCGCCTACAGTGGTCTAAATGATGTGACCATCAACTTGATCATTTTCTTGAACAACAACAGCACATCTCCTGTAATACAAGCCAGATTAAAGAATGAATGTATTACAAAAACAACATATGTATGTTATGTACATGAAAATTCTTATACAGAACAGACTACCCAAATAAACAGAAAACATAAAAGAGATCTGTGTCCGCGTTTGTCAAGGAACAGGGAGACAAAGTTACAAAGTCTTAACATAAATACTCTGAGATGCAACTTTTCCCCAGATGTATGTGTAGTGCATGAGTGATATCAGTCGATTTTGTTTGGTAGAAAAAGTATATAATTCGAACAAAATCCAACACTTATTGTGAAAAATATTAGATCACTAATTAATACTACTGTGATTAAGGGGATCTGGTATACAGTGCATGTACATTGAGTTCACAGCACATCCAAGGCATTGTCTTCAGAGAGATTGAGGCTGCTGTGCTGCAATATAGTGAACAGGGTTTTCATACGGACGAAACTTTTAAGTGGCGACTAGGACAAAACTGTAGTGCCCATGCTCACATGGGGATGGGAACTAAATTAAATTACTCAAATTAATCAGAATTACGTAAAATCTAAGAACAATATAGTATAAAATTAGAAGAATTGCACAAGGAACAAAGATTTTAGTATAAAATATAGTATAAAATTAAGATATTGAAGCAATCATTTTCAGCCACACCATATATAGCATAATTCTCTTCCTTCGCCTAGAATTTCTTTTACTTAACGGAAGCCGTGCCATTACTGCATATAACCATGTTGCTGTTCTTAGAGGCTTTTAATTAAACACGTAGCACACAATCTAAAAAAATTCTACAGCATATCAAAAAAAACATTTGAAATAGAAGTGCAGTTTAAGCATATTCAAAGCATGTAAAACACTAGATAAAGCAAGGCTCGGATATTATCAGAACAGCCTCCTAGGTGCTTAACGCGCCAGTCAGAATTGATAGTGGCTGATGCGTAAACATTAAGCAAAGTATATCTATCACCATGTTATTATATATACTGGCTGATAACAAAATCATTAACCTGCCTAGAGCTCATAATAGCTATTAATCTACAAGTTCATATGATGGCAAATGACAATTTACAAGTTCCTTAGCCACAGAGAGAATAGATTGACTTGTGTACTAAAATTTGCAACAAACTAATATGCAAAATGAGGAAAATGTCATTAAGACATCATTTTTAATCAACCTGAGGGGAAGTTCTTTTCTAAAGCACAAATTTGTAATCAACCTGAGGTTTGTAACATGATTTAAATAATTAGCAGAAATAAGAGATGACGAGAAAAGTTTACCCTCCACCAAGTATAACAGCGCTCTTAGGTAACTCTTCCAAGCTCAAAGCCTCGTCAGAAGTTATACCCAGCTCCTAAATTGCAATCCAATATTGAAAAATTATGATAAGGAGTAAAAAATTATGATAAGAAGTGGAAAATTTTTATCTAAATCAATAGATTTAAAACCTGTTTGGATAGATCAATCGAAGCTCCAATATCGATTTAAAACCTGTTTGGATAATTCAATCGAAGCTTCAAATATCTGATTGAGGCTTAAACTTCGTCTTCAAACGAGATGAATTATGGATTCACAAAGTTTTCAGTCGATAAAAGAGATAAATAGAGAGTAGAGAGGGGGAGAGGCAGAAAAGGAAGAGAGAGATGCAAGAGAGAGAGGAGGAGAGAGAGGCGAGAGGGAGGCGGAGAGAGAGAGGCGAGAGAGAGGCGGAGAGAGAGTGGCGAGAGAGAGAGAGAGGCGGAGAGAGATGCGTGAGAGGCGGAAAGCGCGAGCGGAGAGAGGCGAGAGAGAGGCGAATTGAGAGATGCGTGGGAGGCGGAAAGAATGAATGGAATGGGCTTAACCCGCGCTTTCAAAAATGAATCGATTGTCTGATTAGTTGAAGGATTGGAATGGATAAAAGAATGGGCTATTCCATTCTTTGGGCCAACCAAACAGAATTTTTATTTTTGGAATGGAATGGTCCATTCCATTCTGGGCTAAATTGATTCCATTCATGCCAACCAAACAGAGTGTTAGCTCACAAGAAATTGGAATCATTAAGCTATCTTGTTTGCCCACTTCTTAGCACGTAGTACCGAAATTCCACCTCTACTATGGATAATATTTTTACATTGCTGCACCAAAGAACCAAGCTCCAGGTAGTTTAGTCAGATAGCTTTTGTTAACTGCGTTGACACTGAGGAGAGAATCACTTTTTATAATGACAGTACCCGCTGGTAGTTCCTCAAGCCACGATATCAAGAATGACTATTGTTTCTGCTTCTACAACTTGTACAGAGCCTGCAAGTCATCTCGTTTTTCCTCTGATATACCGTCCTTGACAATTTCTGAGAACCAAGTAGAACTAGGGATGGGCATTCACCCCGCCCTGCTCGACCCCGATCCGATCCCCGCCCCGTTCGGGTCGGGGATTCGGGGAATTTTTCGGGAGCGGGGCGGGGATCGGGTAAAGTTTTATTAAAAATTCGGGGATCGGGGCGGGGTCGGGGATTCGTGTCTCCCCGCCCCGATCCCCGACCCCGATTGTGTATATATAAAAACAATAATATGTTTATATATATTATACTAAATAAATAATTAAAAATAGATAGTTTATATAGTATTATTAAAATTAAAAAATAATCTTTATTTTTATTGGTCGATTATAATTATATTTGTAATATAATATATTTTATAATTTCAAAATTATCTTTTATTTATATTATAAATCAATTTTAATATGATTTGATGTTGAAAATATGAGATAATATTATTTTATTAGTATATTAGGAGTTAGTATTTTGTTTTTTTATTAAAAAGTATATTATATAACATAAAGTCATTATTTTTTTATTAAAAATTAAATTTCCCGAATCCCCGCGGGAATCCCCGTTCCCCGTTTATAGTGAATCCATAGAACCCGAAGTGCCCCGCGCCCATCCATAGAACCAAGCCCACTGTAAATGAATTCTGGCCTTCTTTAACAAACATATCAATATTCATTTTTGTTAGCAGCACGCCACTCTATTATTTGATTCATGACCCAATTTATAGTGAATCTTGGAGACATGTTTTTGTTCTAAAAAATTCGCTTGTTTCTGGCAAACCACACACCCCAAAGAACTGCAGAATTTTACCCGAATTCTCATCTGATTCACTACACATCCTGTTTAGAAGTCAATTTGGTGCACTTTCTACATCCCTCAATGTCGTATACAATACCCATATCATTTCAGCATTCTTGAGCAAATGTACAATCGAAAAACAACTTTAACAAGTGTTTAATATCACCAACACACATAGTACAGTCAATAAGGACAGACACTCCTTTATTCCTGAGAAGATTTCGAACCAGAATGTTGTTATGACTCCAAATTCTGCTCTAGCCTTTAAACCGGTGCAGCCCTATATCGCAAGCATGATTTTATGCCATGTTTTACTTGAATGGATCCAGGCAATCATGTCTTTAGTGCCACACTCAGAAATACAAGTAGATAACTATAGCATCTACATCAACTTGGTTAAAGCCCAAATTTTACCTTAATTTCATCCCAGCTCTTCCTGTCCTCACTAAAGAACTTACAAACTTTCGAGTTATGGCCTACAGTTGTACTTCGTTGATCAACATGAAAATCATCCTTACCTTTCATCGGAATAAATAAACTGCTTATATATCAACATCTTCATAAATTCAAAAATAAACAAGAATAACCCCTTGCACCGAAGAAATGATGAAGTCCTAAATACCCACATGTCATTATAATTTCTTAAAAAAGTCTAGCACTCTCGGAAATTAGGTTTTGCAAAAACAACACGAATTATACTAATTCTGAGAAAGAAATCAGCAGAAAAGGACTGAGAACTCAGAGAGTCTTGAGGAGATCCTCTGCGCCAGAAACTGAGAATTCTCCCCCGGTTTCAAGGTTAATAGTCTTCACCTTGAGATCATCAACAACTGCAGCAAACCTGCGAGAACGAATGCCCATCCCTTTCTCAGAAAGATCAAGCTCGAGGCCAAGAGCATGAATGTATTTGGCAGATCCATCAGCTAGGAACTTGACAAACTTGGTGTCTGGGTAAGTCTTTGCAAATGCCTTGATCACAAATGGATCATTAACTGCAACAAACAACACATTCTCATTATCATTGTCCTTCCTAAACAATCAGGGCCATAATATACCTATCACTTTCACTCACTCGAAAGACGGATTTGCAACGAAGATCAATACTAAAAGAGTAGTGCTACATGCACAAAATTGGCTACAAATTTTTACAAAAAATGACAAGGCAATTGAGGTGTGGTGTTTTTTTGGGTGCTATATATATGAATACAGGAGGCTCATTCCGTCATTTTGTGAAAGATTTTGTATCCATTCATACTAAAATTGGACCACGACGCGCTATCAACTCAGAGGAAACAACATTTTATTGCCCGTCTGTTAAAATCCAGGGCTGCTTCCATAATCTGACTTTTACCTTTCAATCTCAACATTTTATTATTCGAAACAGGAATGCAAAAATTTATTTCATTGCAATCTAATCAGGATTCCTAACAGTCCAAGATTAGCAAGTAAATCATACATCAGAACAGGGAAACACTCGATCACACACTTATCTATCCACTTCAGATGTACAAATAACAAAAATGAAGTAAAATAATAACAATGTGAAAAGCAATAGCCATGCTAAAACTAAGAAACCATACCACTGATCAGCAAGATCTCACTAACACCCTTAGCCTTAAACTCCTCAGCTTTCTCGATAAATCCAGGCACGTGCTTCACACTGTCACGGTTCCAAACAGCAATTCTAATATAAAAGAAATCGAAATACACATGCATGTACATACACATACATGTGTATGATCTGGAGCTAACTGTATACCATACGTACATATACAATTAGCTCCAGATCTTCAATAAATCGTTAATCATTAACGATATTTGCAATGCACAAATGTACCTGCAAGTAGGAGTGAAGGCACCAGGAATGCCAAACATGACAATCTTCTTACCAGCAGCTAGAGAGTGCATGGAAACCTCTTCAAGCTGATCATATTCGTCGTGACGATGCAACTTTCCGTCAGGAATCGTGTCACCGACAGCAATTGGAGCCATTTTTTTTTTCAGTTTTAGTAGAATGTATGATTAGATTAAGCTCTGTGATGTGATCAATCACCTGGAAATGCTCTTTGTCTCTGTCTCTATATTAACTACTTAGCTGACGGACGTTACTCAAGTTTGTTAGCATTATTTTATCTCCTTTTTAGAGTCCGTTGAACAATACACAAATTTAGAGAGTCCATAAATTACAAAAATTAGGTGGTTTTGTTTTTGAAAAACAGTTTTTCTCTACGATTGTTTTTCTCTATGAATAATTTAGATAGTCATGTATAGTAGTAGCAGACTAGTGGTCTCGTGGAGGAGTTTGACATGTACTGATAGTAGATGTTTACCAGGTCAAGATACCTCGAGGGAATAAGTCAAACGAGCGACAGATTAGTAGATAGCTAGAAGTCAAGTACGGATACATGAGACCAAGTTATAAAGTTGAATAAATAAGCTTGGAAAACTCTTTTGTTTATATTTTAATTTTAATTTATTTATAAATAGCTGGTGAAATTTGGTATAAAATAAAAATATTCAAAAATTGAGTCAAATACTGAATTTTGGAAGAAAAAACTGAAATACAATGATCTACATTAAACAACTTTATGATCTGTTGATGCAGATTAATACTTATTCTTCTAAACACGAACTAAAATTTTCACACTCTGTATGCAACTAGGCGAATCAAATTTTAAATACACGATTCCAAACATAAGAATTTAGATAATCTACAAATCTAGACGGGGACGTGGAAACGGAGTGTTGCGTGAATAGAAGTGAATGAGAATAGAGAATCATATAAGACAATGGAAATATGATCACCGGCTTACAGTCACAGAGCAAGGCATATGAATTGTAAGTTGCATGAAAGGCCGAATCCTCTGAAACTGATTCCAGGTTCTGTTAAAGCGCCACATTCGTGAGTCCGGGACATACAAGTTAAGAAAAGATTCTCCAGTGAATTTAGGGGCCACACAAAGCATACCATGCACAACTATATGATTCACCATCTACATTTCATCTGTGCGGCACATTTTGTTATTGTTAAGTCCATTTTTTCCCAAATGCAGGAAGATATTTGTTCAAATTTCAGTATATGAGTACCAGAGAATTTTATCATTAAGCTTATGGAGAGGAATTTTGAGTCCTCGCAGCCTTTCCAGATATCTTTCGTGTAGGGAGCTAATTTAAGCAAGCCCTCTGTAAATTAGCCAAGTTTAACTCAAACAAATTTTTTCCCTAAGTTATATGGCGATAGAATGTGATTAAGATGTAATCGCGACCGGGTGTGATTTTTTTCAAATCTATCAGGGTTACGAGTATATTATTAAAAAAATGCTTTCACACTGAAAATACTGCTGCTGCTATGAGTCTGTTTGGTATAAGTTTAAAATCATGACACATGACTTAACAATATTACTATGAGTTCGTTTGGGTTGAGTTTAAAATTATGACGCATGACTTAATTTGATTTGATGTAATAAGCTCTAAATTTAAAATATTTGTTTAGATAATTTTGATTTATTGATAACATATTGCTTGTTAAAAATGTAATAACAAAAATAAAAATAATTTATGGGTAACTTATCACTTATGATCAACTTTTTAAAAAAAGGTTTAAAAAATTAAGTCACCGAAAAAAATATATCAAACTAACTTCTTAACTTTAAGTCAATTTCTAGCTTATTTATGACTTTAATTTAATTTTTGACTATTGTTACACAACAAACATTTTTCAGCATCAATTTTTATTTTTAAAAAAAACTTAAAAAATTAAGCCACTGAAAAAAGTATCTCAAACTAACTTCTGAATTTAAGTCCGTCTCTGACTTATTCCTAACTATAATTTAATTTTTGATTTGTTACACAAATAGACATTTTCAGCATAACGTTATAAATAGCTTTAAACCTCAGCTTAAAGACGGAGACAAACAGACTTCATGTTGTGTTTGGTTGGGATGAATTATTCTGAAAAGAATGTAATGAAAATTGAACTATAATATAATTATTTAGAAATTTCATTCATTCATCTATTCCATTCCTTACATTATGAACTAAACATAAGACTTTCAATTTGAAAAAGAATTTTTCTTAAATCTCATCATAACAATTTTGCATGCTATTTAGCATAGACAATCAATGTATAAGCAATAGAACCTGAGCTTAAGGAAAAAGGACTCCTGGCTTGCCACAAACTAAAAAGAATTGAGAACCAAAAGGCCAGTGGATGCAAGAATCGAACACACATGAAGCTAATGCTTGGAAATACTGTATTAACTGGTCATAATCATATCAGTACTAAAATAGCTTATCTACAGTTTCGATATAAACTAGTTACATTTAAACCGACTAAAATAGGCTTGACCGTGCAGAACACGATATTTGACTGTATCTGAAATTTGTGAAAAGAACAGTTAAAATACCAAACATGCGCAACCAAGAGAAAGGGGAGGAACAAGCTTCAACTTACAAGTTGGTTGTCGGTAGAGACCGACAAGATCATGCTGAAGCCTGAAGATACTATGAAAAAGTAGTCCATAGGAGTTCTGTTAACCATGTGAAGTGCATACTGATTTTGTGAGTTCTGATGTGTTCTACTTCATTATGTTCATTGTGTGTCCTTTTCTCTCTATGTTGGTCTTATTATTCAAGTATTTTGCACAATTGCTGTAGTTGTAGCATTTGCAATAACACTGGGACGTTGGATCGTGAGTGGGAATGCTAATCAGGAATGAGAATGAGGGATATGGTAATGGGTATCCCAAAAGGAGGATAAGGAATAATTACTGTCCAAGCGGGATTGAGATTCTCATTCCATATCAGAAAATTGCTAATTCAAACACCGGGTTTAAGGTTCCGATTCCCGTTACCCGGACTCATTAACCATGAACCAAACGCCTCCTATATTGCAATTTCAGGAGAGTATTAGCATATAATGACTCTGTTATAATTGCATGCAACGAATAATGGTCGAGATACATCTCTACACACTGTAATTAGATGAGCTTAATCCAAACACGAACAAATGGATTTAAGGTTCCAATTCCCGTGAATCGGTCTCATTAGCCATGAACCAAGAGTCTCCTTGTATTGCAATTTCAGGAGAGAATTTGCATATAACGACTCTGTTATAATTGCAGGCAACGAATAATGGTAGAGATACATCTCTACACACTCTAATTAGACGAGCTTAATCATATGATTAGGTGGTTTTATACATATAAGGACGTTGATGATGAATTATCAAGACATGAAGCTGCAACATGAATTTGAATTTAAGGAGCTGGCTAGTTAACACACATAATTAAAAAGAAAAATTGATTTAGAAACACAATTGCGGCAATGCATAGCATCATGAGCAATCAGCCTTAAAATTTCAGCAGAGTGACTGCTCATGATGTTATATCATCTCCTTCCTCTAGCTAGCTAGGATCTTGTGCTGTACGTACTTAGATCCGGGCCTCTGGCGCCACCTTAGAATGATGCCGGAGCCCAATAATCAGCTCCATTGTCACTCCCGACTTGGACGGTGCATGATATAGGGACAAGACACAACCCTTTACTTTTAAGGTCCTTTACCTCTTCAACTGATTCCTGCATCAATATTACAATTGGTAAATTTAGATTGTGTGCGTGAGTGTGTATTATACTTCCGCTATCTCATTTTATATGAACCACTTTCCTTTTTCCTTTTTTGGATGTTTAAAAAGAATAAATATTCCATTTATAACATCTACTTAAGATTATTACAATAACACATTCATAAATTACACTTATTTAAAACCCACTAAGTCTTTTTTTTTGACTAATATGGCTTATAGCCTTACAAAGTGAGTATCTGTTCGAAGATATTCTCGGGGTGAGCCAGAGTCGAACCCAAGACCTGGGACGACAGAGGATAAACCCTTAACCACTGGGCTATCCGATCGTGCTCCACTAAGTCTTTTTATATAATTAAAATTAAGTCAAACATTCATTTTTTAAAAACCGTGTTAGTCAAGGAGGCTTGTAGTTGGGAGGAAGGGAGTACCATACCAATTTAACTTTCAACAAAAAGAGAAAGCTACTGCACACACTTTATATCACTTTCTTTTATCACACAATATACAGTAAGCTTTAGCTTTTCCATGCATTTTCATAAATTCAAAGATTGCACATAAATTTTGGAAATTATATCAGTTATCACGATCCCATTTAAATTTAATTATGTGAATTAGAGATATCAACTCAATGCACTTAAAAGTACGTGTTCAAAAAGCAAAGTGGACAGTTATTGTGAAACAGACGTAGGACCGACTATCGGTAGTATAAATGAAACATTGATATTCACTCCTAGGAACTTACGGCTGAGTGTTGTTCCCTGGAGTTGTTGGCAGCTGATGCACTGCCCAAGTACGGCAAGCTGAGGGCCTGCAGCATTCAAGGTGAGAAAACCATAAAAATGACACATTGAAACACTAGTCTGAAGTTGAATGCATAGAGGAACACTGGCACAAGTTATAACTATATTAATGTGAACTGCCATCATTCTGACTCATTTCATGGTAGTTTGTAAAAACAAAACAAAAGTCTTTACAGCAACAAAACATCACCTCAATTTGACTTTGAAGGAATCTTATGTACCCAAGTGCTTCTGACAATACAGATGCTGTGTCAGTCTGCCAATATTAAATTAACTTGTTATTACTTTAAAATCAATATTAAGAACATGTACTCATGTAGAAAGATAACTTTATCATCTGGCTTTTTTGTGTTAGCATAATAATCTCCTCTTTCTGTTTGTAATTATTGGTTAATTAGTTAGGAGATGGAGTCATTAGTTTTGGAGCTTGATTATGAAGCCTCTATTTATTACCTTTCCAAACGGAGAAACTAGCTGGTGCAGGGCTGTTATTCTGTCCCCTAATTTCTCCTTCCTCACCTGCACATATTTAAAGAGTTTCACATTACAAATTAATTACTCCATACATAAACTAAAGAGAAATGCTACTTTCACACAGAGAAGTCACCCCCTCCGTTCTATTTATTTTTGTTCATACATCAGATTTTGTGTTTTATTCAATCATCTTAAACACACTAAAGTTACCAAAGAACTCGTGGTGAAAAAAAAAAAAAAAAAAAGTTACCAAAGAACTACTTCCTCCGTCCCAGTCATTTTTATACATCATAGAAGCATTAAAGCGCGTGCCGCGTCCTCGACCCTAATGTATACTCACAATTCAGGGACGGAGGGAGTATAGTGTTTTGTAAATAACTTAATAAAATCAATACTCAGCTTTCTATATAAACTGTATTTGGCGAATATTTTTGCAACAGGTAAAATTGGAATTATGACCAATTATATAAATGGGACAGAAGGAGTACAAAATTGACTACACGTGACATGAGGTGTAATGAGTTATTAATGTTTATTAGCCAATTCTGTAACTTTTTTCTGTGAAAAGAGAAGCAATAGAATTAATAAAACACTTCTATATTCACTTCATTTTCCCCTCCAACCGTGAATTTTCTACCCTTTTAACGTTTGTGTGGATGTGATTATAAATAAAGGACATCTAGATAACTATTCTCAGAATCACTAGGCTTCAACAAGTAGACAATCAAGAAAGACAACAGTTAAATTCCAAATATTATGAGAGAGAAATAGAGAGAGTTTTGTTAAGTACTTTGAATGTAGACGACTGTGTTGATGAAGAAGGTTGAAGTCTAGCTCTTTTCGCAGCCCCACCATTTCCTGTGCTGTTGCACTGATTTACCACAAACAGATAAAAATTTAATTAACAAACCCATCAATGTTTAACCATCTTTAATCATAGTTTAGGTAATAATGTTGAAAATTTTCTCTATAAAACTGTTAAAGGGGTCCATTGCCCTTAAATCAACTTTCATAAAGTACTTCACACACATGTGTGTGTTTTTTTTTCACTAGACAACAAATCTTCAAGGTAAGCATCAAACCCTAATTAAAAATGGGAAGGAATGATTATGTCACTGTAACGAAGTAAAAAATAGTGTCCCGGTGATCTATCCGTGATCGAATAATATTACCTCGGATGAGCGATCTGGCGGTGGATGTCGACTGTCCTTTATGTTGGAGAAATCCAACATGTTACTGGAACTTAAAGTGGTAACACAAGATGTTGGAGAAGAGACTGACATCACATGAGACCAACTAGGTTTTGATATGTTAACCTGCTGAGTTTCTGCATTAGTAGTTGGTGTGGTACCATAGACATGATGATAGTGGTTTGTCAAGTTCTCTTGTTTTACATGATCTGCAAAATTGGAGCCATTTGAGTCTTCTTGATGTAATATCTGTTCTTCCAGAATGTCCAGTTTCTGCATATGGCTCAGAGCTGATTTATCCTCGTCGCTCATTATTCCACCCCTATGAAATTAATTAAAGCACTAAACGGTTAATCACAATCAGTAATTCATTAGATATATAATCAAATGATATGTGCTAAATAAATATATGCATATACTGATGGTAAACATATGTGATTGACAAGAGAGACATGCTATAAGCAAGAGATATCAGTTGCTTGCATTTTTTAACATCAAAATATGTGGATTCATATGAAAGAGATACATGGTTACTTCTTTGAAAACAAAGTGATTTTCTTTGGATATCATAACCCTTGGAATAAAACATGTTATGCTTGTTCAAAAAACCTAAGCTTGATGATCGATCCATTAGTTTCTGATAAAAACTTGTGGGAGAGGGAGAGAGGGAGGGAGAAAAGGAGAGAGGGAGAGAGAGAGAGAGAGAGAGAGAGAGAGAGAGAGAGAGAGGGAGGGAAGGAGAGAGAGAGAGGGAGGGAGGGAGGGGGGAGAGAGAGAGAGAGAGGGAGAGAGGGCGAGAGAGAGAGAGAGATGTACATGAGGAGCTGGCTCAGTGACTGATATGTAGGTTCTTGAGTATCACTCCATGCTGACATAGATGACAAAGGAAATTGCTGCACTTGATTAGGAGGTGGAAGAGCCAAGACCGAAGAATGTTGTGGAGGAGCCGGTGAATTTTGTGGCCTCATAGTATTCATATTCCACCAGTTCGGACCGCCAGCCGCCATCAGTTGCTGCACAGGTGAGCTCTGATGAACAACATTTTTATTCATCCCTCCCCTTAAATCAACAACATATGAAAGCAGATGCCCTTTCCTCAGCTAATCACTTGGTTAAATAAAGTATAATATGAGATCCTAAAAAAAAGTTGATATAAAGTTACTTGAGAGGTCTTCCTGCTCTTAAATTAAGTAGAGAAAGTAGCTTGAAGAACCTCACAAGGTCCTTAATTTAGGAGAGAAAGAGAAGAGAGGAGTTTGAAATTATGGGGTTTTGAGAAGCTTTATTTGTCTCTGTGTTATCTATTTCTTTGCTACCTTTCCTAGCTTTTTCTTTTCTGTTTTTACATGAAATTTCCTTTCTTCCTTTCCTTTTTTCTCTTGGTATAAGCTTTAGCTTTATCAGCAAAGTGGGGTTGAAAAAAGGTGGTAACAATTCTCTGCAACTTAATGATAAAAGATAGGAAAGCTAAAGGAAGAAACTCAAATTTTGGATCCAATCAACGGGCCTTAGCAGCAACTATATATTAGTGCATCATTCATTATTTCTGGGCTCAATAATTATCATCTGAAAGACTGAAACTAGTTTAAAACTTTACTACAGTGAATCTTTTTTAAAATAATAAGTATATATAAGAAGGAATTTAGCAATGATTATTTGCTGGAGAAAAATGTATCCAGAATCAGATTAGTAGCATTTCATTTTAACTAAACTAAACCAGTCCATGTCCTTTCGCCTTTGTTGTTGGCACTGACATCAAGTAAATATGTGCCTAGAACAGCTAAAAAATAATTCAAGCAACATAAAGTATAATTTGTCAGAAAATATTCTACACCTTTCTTTATAAATCGATGTTAGAAAACATTCAACAAAAAAATCAGTGGCATAAATCATAAACTTATAACTGGGCTTTTTAAGCCGAATTTATAATTAAGAAACACCTTATTCCTACTGATTGTTTAAAAAACTTATAGTTTATAAGGTTGGAATGAGAAATTGCAAATCCTATTTTTTTAGTGAATTATTTTTATTTTTAAAATTTGATTTTACAAAAATATAAAGGATCAATAATTTATTGTTGTATTAATAATTTTTATACACGATAAATTGTTATACAAAAAAATTATCCAGACAATAAATTAAAAGTCACTTTGCACTTATATATAATTTCTTACTAATAATCAATAAACACTTTTTTAAATAAATCAAAGGGCCCCAATGATCAATGTAATGTTATAGCTTCAACTTAATTACCTCTGAAAAAAAAACAATTCTAAATTGGTCAATATAAAAATAAAATAAAAAAGCAGCATTTTTGCCGGATCCAGCACGACAATATGCCATACATTGAACAATAATTTTTGGAAAGAGGCTATTTACATCAAACGTAATTATTTAAGCAAGCTAGAAAGTAAAAGTTGTGTGGCAACTCAATAATGGACTTGATTAATTAAGGTTTTGAAAAAGAAATAAACGAGCAAGAATATCGATCAACATCTTATAGCTAGACACTAGCTTGTAATAGAAAAATTCTGATTTGTGAAGGCAGCCATGACTCATGAGTACTGGTCTCAGACTCTCAGCTCCGTTGCTGCACTTATTACTAGAGAAAATAGAAGTCGTAAATAAAGTAGAGTAATATATTGTTGTTTTCCAGGGTCCGTGGTGGGTATGGATCAAATCATTTTTCCGTAAATGGCACTTTCGGTCTGTCAAATTACTATATCCATATATATGCAATGCGGTCAGTTCATGCTTCAAATATAGACAAGATGAGTGATGTTATGATTATTTATTCATAAATCATGTTCGGAGATTTACATGATAACAAACGGATCCGTGACTCCAGATCAACACAAAATACAAAATTCAAGTCTTTTTCAATATTTGATGAATTCCACTGCTGGCCTTATGAGTTTATTTTCCGAGATGACTCATCTACAGTTAACATTATTAAAAAAAAGATAAAATTGATTATCAATTTTAATCGGTTATGAGCTAAAGTTTTCGATTTTAGACCTTAAATCAACCCTCTACAATGATTGGTTTATGTATTGGTGTTGATTGGATATAAGAGATCTAACGATGACATTTATGATTTTAAAGACATAACCGACTGTTAAAATATCGTTTTAAATGTCACATTAACTATAAGACCGATCATAAATCATCGATCCGTTATAAGCCTTTCATGTCATGCTGTTTGACATAAATGACCGAGTATAGTCGGTCGATTTTAAATTCAACCTATTTTGTTGTCGGTCAATTTTGAATTTTATCTTTTTCATTGTCCATCAGTTTTAGACAATCCGTTCTATACAATTTTTTATGTTTTTTACGCTATAACAATATTTAAAATTTTTGGGTATATACAATTATAAATTCAGGTACCGTGACCCGCAGTGCACAAAACAATGTTATCTTGTAAGAAACTAATCAACAGGAAAAAGTATAATTCCGGGCCATGTTGTTCATGATTAACATCAAAAAGCCGTGGACGGGAGCAAAGTCTGGAGCATTAGGTTCGTTAGATCATTAAATATTTTAAATTATTACAACATACTCCCTCCGTCCCAACCATTTCTTTACACTTTCCTTTTTGGGATGTCCCATCCAATTCTTTACATTTCAAAACTTACCAAAAATAGTCAATGGGTCCCACCACTTCCTCACTTTTTCTTCCTTTTCACACTACTTTTTACTCCACTATCCTCTTTTTATACATTAAAAATCAATAGGTCCCACCACTTCACCCACTTTTCTTTCTCTTTTTCACTACTTTATACATATTTCTTAACCTCCGTGCCCAACCCATTTGATAGGAAATGGGAGGGACGGAGGGAGTATATAATTTTGTTGTTCATCCTGTCCCGTCAAATTTAGCCTATTTCTGTTAGTTAAAGCGTCTCACGTTTTTTAATTCAACTTATATATTCTCTACGAGTTATCTTCGTATACATCTTATGGCACACCGTTCGAACTATATTACGTAGTTAAACTCATTGAAAATGATTTATTTCATTGCAAGAAGTTAAGTGTCCTCAGACGCTGATTCGATTCATTATTGTTTCTCCATATGAATACATAGACGAAAGTGAAAGCAACTGCAGTAAGATTGATGATTATCTCTGATCGTAGCTCTGTAATCCATTGATAAATATTTTGACGGGTCACCGAAGTCATGAATGCTATGATTTAAAATGTGTGAGCACACTAAAAAATTTAAATTAATATTTTCTAAATATTAATTTAGTGATGAAAAAATTTGTTCTCATATAATCGATATTAATTAATATATAAACCTTTTTAATATAATAACCTGTTTGAAAATGATAATTTTTTTGGGTGCTAAACACATTACTGCAGAATACGGATTTTGTCGATTATTGTGTTAAATTTAATTAAACATAGTGGAACCCGCGGTTATATATAAAGCTTTTCTTCTCCTGTACTTCATTTCCCTCGTCTTCATTCTCATGATTTACAAGATACAATAAAATTTTTACTATTATTGAAGTTCGTCGTGCATTTTTTAATTTTAAGGTTACAAAAACTTTTCCTGAAGTTATGCTTTGTTGGACTTGTTTATGCCGTAAAACAAGAATAAATTTGACTGGCTCCAATCTTCTCTCCGGGGAATGATTTCTGACGTTCCAAACTCCCTAGCAAACTTCGTATTTTCGTGAACTCTAGTTGCATTGCAACTTCTAAAGTTCAATATTGCCCTCAAGTCTTCGTGGCACTTATGTTGTGTTCATTTGGATAAAATGAAATGAGAGAAGAATGAAATAAAAAATTTTATGTAAAATAAAAATATATGAGATAATAGGATTAAATATAAATGAGTTTAAATTTGTTGCGATAAAATAAATTTGTAAAGAAATATGATGTAAAAATGAAGTGAGCATTCTTTCGAAAATATTTTAATTAGAACTATATAATGTAAAAATGAAGATTATAAAAAAAATTTCTACTCAACACTGTATTAGAGTACAAAATTCATTTAAATGAACCTTTAAGTGAACACAATTTTAACTGAAAGTACAGTTTGCTGTCTTGGTGATTTGCAGTGGCCGGGGCATCTTCGTCTTTATCTACACTGTCATTTGTTTGCCAACTGCCAAATAAGTACGAGAATATTGGTGAATAAAATTAGCACCAAAAGGTAAAGGAATATTTGGAGGACATTTGTTCTTTCGCTATACTAATTATTAAATGGAGAAACGAACAAAAATACCCTTAAATCAAGAAGAGAAGTGACTAGGAATTAAAGAGAAGTTTGCATTCGCACTCGGTATGAATGGAATTTTGTGATTCTTATTCTGCCAAATCTTTGTCGGACTTATCTGTCCTTTAATTCTTAATTACCTCTTAATATTCTCTTTACAGCCGAGTAAATATATATTAATTCAAAATGTTAGTACTATTACAATGGAATTACGTATTTTTTATTTTAAAATATATTTGAACACAGTTATTATAATTTATAGGGAATTTATAACACTTACAATTTTTCTTTAAGTTTTTTTACAATTTTACTGTCTTTTGAAAATATTTACAAAAATACTGATAATTGAGCAAGCACAGTTGTATATGATTGTAACGAGTCGCACAAAGCATTTTTGCACATATCATCAAAAGTTTGATATTTTATAAAATATTTGAAAACGATGTAATATTTTTGTAAAAATTTGTTGTGGACTCGGATATTTATGAGAATCCCTTTCATTGTGTTTGTAACTATACTATTTCAACACATTTATTATATTTGTAGCTAAAATATTTTTAAACAATTTAATATAGACACATCTTTTATGTTCATTGATATTAAAATCTATTTTGAACCAGCTTTAGTTTATAAAATCACTTTTATGAATATAATTAAAATTATTGATTCAAAAGCATCTTTTAATCAAGATATTTGAACACATATTAATGTTAATTAAATAATAATTTTAATTACAAAATATATAATATGTTAACAATTAAAATATTTAAGTAGATAATTTTAATTAACATTTATTTAATATATAAACTGGTATTAATTAATTATTTAAAAATCTATTTTAGTTAAAACACACACATTCTAACATAACTTATGTTCATGTTAAAATTAAATACTAAACTATATATGATAAAATAATAATATTATAATTTTTCATGCTGGATAAGCTTAGTCCATCTTCCCATTAATTTCTAATGTTGTGTGGTGACTTGTGAATGAATATTGAAGTAATGCAGTGAAATTTCTTGTCCACTAGGTTAAAGATTACACTCCCAATTTTGGGGCCATTATAATTTTCTTCTCATTACTCAGTTGTAAATTTTTTACATCTCCTCAACTTTTTTCACGATTTTTCTCTTACTTTTACTACTTTTTATTTATTTTTTATCATTTTATTTCGTTCCACGCACTCAGACAAATAAAACATAAAATATAAATAAGTTTTTAAGTTTTATTCATTCATTTGTCTTACTGTGTGGTACCAAACAGGAAAACCCTACTTCTTGTCCCATTCTGCCTACCATATTCTCTCTGCGCACAAAGCCATGTATATAAACTACAATCAGTTTTGTACATACCTAAACCGAAAGGCAAAACACATAATTTATTCTATTCTTCTCTGCAGTTCCACTTTAATGTGATTTTGCACGATGTTAAAGAATATATATTTCTATCATCGCAAGTCTTCTGACGTATATAGTACGTCCCCAAGATAATTTTAAATATTTCTGCTCCGTTAATTTGTCTCCCTCCCTCCCGGTCAATAGTATACATTGGGGGACAGAGACGCGGCGCAGATTTTAATGTTATTATTTTTAAGATTTATTTTTCTGTATAAAAATATAACATTCATATTTTTATACAAAAAAAGAAAATTTTAAAAATAAATTGTAAAAATATGTTTTATAAAAATCTTATAAAGCGTGTGGAACAGTGAAAAAGAATCGTATACAATTTCTTCTTTCATGTCACCTTTTTATTCCTGAGTAAGTAAAATAGATACTCACTTTTATATAATAGACTGTCATGGTTTTTCTATAAAAATCTGGATTTTAAGTTTTCATACAAACCAAAAAAAAAAAATATATTATATGAAATATACACCGTACATCAAGAACCCACTTTAAGTGCAACTATTAACATGTTGGTAACTAATCAATTGGACTACTGATTCTAGATTTACTGAGAATTTATCAGAATTGTTTCAGTAAATCACTGATGTTTAATCAAATTAATATATATTTAGTAAATTAATAAAATATTATTTAATCAGTAAGTTAATAAAATAGTATTTTGAAATTAATCAGAATGTTTTGAACACTGACCAAAAGTAATTAACATCAAAAGTTAAAAAATTATATTGCAACAAAACAATCGTGACAGAAAAGAAACAAAGAATTATGAGCATGCTGTTTCGTCATTACTTGTGTGACTTGTGAGGTAATTCACGGGCGCGATTAGTGATAAACAGGAAAGTATGGTAGGGTGTAAAAAACTTGTTAACCAACCGAAAAACTGAAATATATTGCAGCGGAAGAACCCATGTTTATTTAAATTAACGAATAGCAGGCAGATCATAAATATTCAACCTTGCTACATCATATTTTAATCTCACTATCATTTTCATTTTGACTTTAAATGCTAATTACTTCCATTGGATAAAACAACAGTGACTATTTTTGACCAAGATGTAAACTGCGATTGATTCGACTTAATTCTAATTTAATCGGGGATATGGGGACATGATTAAATATTATAAATAACATGAAAATAGACAAACGAAACACGCAATAACGAACCGACTTTGCCACACCGACCCATGTTTTTTTACTTTATTTTTCGTCCTTTCACTCATACCATGGGCGTGTTTGTTTTTTTTTACCCGTTTGTGTAAAGAAGTAGAAACACTTTTAAGAAGCTGAGAATCCTAACTTCTCTCTCACAGCTTCTGCTTCTTTTCCAAACACTTTATTAACTTATTTACTTCTCACTTTTGCTTCACTTCTCTAATTTAAGTAAGAAATCACTTCTTTTAAACTTACCCAAACGGCCCCTATATTGTTTTCTATCAAATTATTATTTTGTGTTTGATTTGGAAGAATGAAATGAAATTGAAAGACCTGAGTACAAAAAATAACGAAGCTGTAGAAAGATAAGGAATAAAATTGAATAGAACTGAAATTTTGATGAATTTGAGTTATACTAGCTCTCAAATTTGAGCTTAAATATCTACATATCAAACTTATTTTTAAGATGTTTGAACTACCGGATTGGAGTAAAGAATGAGAAAACTGTTGAGTGGATGTCAACCCAAGTCTCACATCGGAAAGATAAAGAAGATTTATCTTGAATATAAGCAGCCAAAGAACTCCATTAGTATGAGACCTTTTGGGAGGAGCCCGAAAACAAATTCGTGCGGGCTTGGCCACGGTCCAGAGCGGACAATATCATACTAATGCGGAGTTAACAGGTGTTGCGCGGCCAACAAAAACGATGGATAAAAGCAAAAAAAATTTCAAATAGGTAATGAAAGAAAAATTTATTTTCAACATAACACCGTATTATGTTGGGTTTAGACTTTAGAGCGAGAATTGAGTTGTGCAAAGAGAATGAACTTCAATCCCCAACAAAATAAATTTTTCTAAAAATTATATAATATGTGGCTTTTCCTAACAATTCCAACACTGCTTCATATATTTATTTTCTAAGATATTTTATTATTATTCAAGTAGAAAAATTCCAAAACTTCACCCTCTATAAATATTGTTCAAAAGTGTTGATTTGATACCCGTAATGTTGATGAGGCCCAAAGAGTTTTATCAGTAGTTTTGGGTAGCCCATATATATTAGTAATCAGTTTGCACTGACCAGCCCATATAAAATCCGCCCAGCAACAAGAAACTTACCAGAAGATTTCATTACTTTTGTCTCGCCCATTCTTTCCTGCTTTTCTCAAACCAAGCAAAATATATCCAGCAGCAAGAATGTCATATTCTTTCCCAGGTCGGGTTTTTGATAGGGGAAATGTCCCTATTGAAATTAAGAATGTATTGATGACTGATTTAATGGTATAAAATTCTCTTTTCGTCAAAAAAAAAAATATCCAGCAGCAAGAACAAAAATACTAGTTCCGATAATTTCGGAGGCCTCAAATAAAATTTATATAAAGACTTTTTTTAAATCATTCACCACTTAGGATTGTATGCTTTTCGGATTTTTTTTTGTAAATTTTTACATGCTGTACTATCACTTGATTTGTAAAAAAGATTACAAGTGTTTTTGAGCTATTTAATACTAAAATTATTATCATTAATAACTTCTTCAACATATTTTTTTTAAGTTTTAATTGGTACCTCATGGCTCAAGCCATTGTTTATATACTTGGCAAGTACTGTGATTTGAACTCTCGAACTTCTATTAGGAAAACATGAATATCAGTAAATCTGATATGATATGTTATGACTATTTGACTAATCTTAGTTTTAAGAAATAAGGACTTATATTTTTAAAATAGCGAATATACAACGTATTCTTAATATTTATATCTAAAGAAATTATAAAAATATGTATTTTCTTTTTTAAAAAAGAGTACTTAAATTTTGAAGAAAAACAAATCTGCCCAAGCTTACCCATTATATTCTTCATAGAGAACTATTCTTTTACTCCTGCATTTGCATTGTCATCATTCGTGCATCACGGGGTAAGATTCTACTTGCTCTTGTACTACACTAGCTGATCAATGTATTCCAATGTCTATAGCTCTCCAGCTCATAGCACGTATTCCCTATCATTTCTGGACATCCTTCCACCGTTACTCTCTAAGAACACACAACACAGATCATTAAGCTGTACGCATAGGACCACGGTCATAACCATAACAAAAACAATTGGCTTACGACTAACTTATTCGTTGCATTACACCTCCGTCATAACCATAACAAAAATAATTGGCCTACTACTGACTTATTCGTTACATTACACTTTAACTACGTGTTTTTTTTTTTGGATTTCCCTAACGCCACACAAATTTAACAACCATTTAATTTTATCCTATAAAACTTCAAATTTTCCTGAGTGTTTCTCACAACTAGTTTGTGAAATTTGTCAACTACACCTTTTCTTCCACAAAAATCATTATTTTCGGAGCATGTAATATCAAAAGTCACTAAAATCTCTCCCTGCCGAGCACTACAGAAAGTCCCGGTCTTCCATTAGATCTACTTGGTGCTACCTCAAAGTCTTCTAGTTTATGAAGAGACCCTGTTGTACATATAGTGGATTACATAATGGCATTATTGATTAATGAGAACCCTAAAGCTAGGCCCTCATGATTTATGTCAGTATCACAATTTCCACTTTTTAAGGCCTAACGGATTCCACTCTTAACCACACTACCAAATTATATTCCTCAGTATATATCCTGTCCTCTAATTTCTATATTGGGAAAGGCAGAAATACTTGGCAACTCATCTTGGTTTATACAAATTAGTGTAAGATTACACTCACAATCAAGTTGGTTTTCTTCATTGCTCAGCTACTTTCCAAAGTTGACCGTGATATTTACATGTTGTCGTATTTTCGTGTCGTGTACCAAACTGTCAGGTCTAGAAATAACTGACCGTGGCGGTGAGATAATTTGTACCATGCATGGTCCAGAGTCTAGATTGTGATTGACCGTAAACTTACATGACTATATATAAGGAGTTCTCCAAGTTCATGAATATGGAGAAGAAATTTTGGGATGGGAATGGTGAAAATCCATACATTGAAGTTAAATTTCATGGTCCCATCAAATTTAGAAGCAAGTGGGAGAATCATTATAGTTGCAGGCTTTTAGTTGGATGCCACTAGCCCTGGCTATTTGGATGTGTTTGATTGTATTGATGACTACCTCTGTCTTTATCTTCAAAAGTACACGGCAAGACCTTAAACACACAGTTAATCGATTGCCACATTATGGTCTATTTCAGATTCATCAAGTTCATATGTTTCGGGTGCAAGTGCTCATAGTTTCATTTCACATGTATTTGTCAGGCATTTTCATAATATTTGTTGTTCGAATAGTATTGTTGATATATAGTATAAGATTCATATGTGGTCTTCCTCTAACACCTTATATTGTGTTTGGTTGGGGAGAATGGAATGGAATGAAATGTGTAAAAATACTTGAAACTAATGGAGATAGGAAGAAAGTTTTGAAAAAATTTTGAGGAAGTGCAAAATTGTTATGATGAGATTTGAGAAGAAATTGAGGATATGAGAGAATGGAGCATTCCATCTTAAATTGTAGGTGTGATATCTAACACATGATGTGAGGAATGAAATGGAGGAAAGAATGAAATTTTTTAAAAAGTGTCCATAAGATAGTTCATTTTTCATTCCATTCCTTCCGAAATCATTCACCCCAACCAAACACAACCTTAAAGTTTTAGATGAACTGGTTCTCGACATGATGTCATACCAAGGTTTGGCGGAAGTCTCAAGTTCGACCCTCACCGCCAATTTCTTCCAATTTAATATGGACATGAATGAAGGAGACTTGCAGCCAGCAGGACCCTGGGATATGTACTGTGTTGAACATGCATTATGAATATAAACACCTGAATCTAGTAATAAATGGTCAAATAATTGCACTAATAAATGACAATATGTACAACAAACCAGCAATAAGTAGACAAGATATATGACCTATTAATACAGGGGAGATAGATATATATTGAACATGTGTCATGAACTTTCGACGGGTCATATCGTTAGTTATTTTCAGCTAGGGACATCTTTATATAGTGCTTTCAGTCTAATCTATTCCACGCCGGTGATCAATTATACACTGTGCTAGATATGCATCATCGAGATCTAAAACTCAAAATTTAATTAGTTAAGATTAGACAATGGTACTTGATAAATTTATCAAATAATGGAGCCGCACACCCTAGTAAGAAACAGAGAATCGTAATTTTCGATTCAGAATTTATCAGAAGATTTTTTTGATAAATTAGAAATTTTTGATCAAATTGAAATGTAATTGAAAATATTTTTAAAATTTAATTGAAAAATATCATAAATCAAGAATTTTTAGTACACCGGACAAAACACATGTTTATACAAAAATTTAATTTTCAGTTTCGTAATTTTTGATAAATATAACGAGAACGATGTCATGAAAATACATTTTTTTTAATGAAAACTAGAGTATATATGTACAAATATATATACATGATTGTAGAATCGAGGATAGGAAGTTCGGTTGTCCTATTAATTCAAGATTTGTCAGAGACTTTTTCAATAGATTAGAAACTTTAAGTTAAATCAGAATATAATGAATAATGATATTTAACCAAAAATTTATTAAAATTCTTAATAAATCATAGATTTTTATAATATTAATAATGTGCCATGCGCGCACTCTTACGAAATAGAGAGGGGAAAAAAAAAAAAAAGAAGGAAATACTAGTGTTATATGTTTGTGATTCTAGTTGCTCAATCACTTATCTTGAAGTGGGTCATATAATGCTGTTTAAGATTCATCTTGTCTCCTTGAGCATTTTATAAAGTTTCGTAAGATTACGACATTCACTGACCAACATTTTTATAATTCACATTCCGCACATACCCACTTCAGATAGTTACTAACTGCAAACTTCGGTCTTGTTTTAAGTGGCCTAATTATATCTTTATAAGTAGCTAGGGCGAAAAATTATGTAGCAAGTGACAGTTCTTTGACGATTTCTTAATGTTTAAAATTTTCCAGAGTTAATATAAAATATTCTCATTCTTGTGACATTTATGTATTATTCATAACTAGTATGAAAAATATAAATTTAGAATAATCATAGATTAATTATTTAGAACGTACAAATAACGAATAGATTTTCTTCGGCATGTTTTATTTAAGTTTCCACGACGCACAAGCCAAAAATCTTTCATTCGTAGAACACAAAAAGAGTAAAAGAGTTGAATGTGACCGATTGATGTCAACTATTTTTTGTGCATATTCTTACTAAATATTTTTAATTTTATTTTATAATCAAAATACGATCAAGCAACTATTTTTTTGTGCATATTCTTACTATTATGAAAGTGCTCGAAGTGGTTTCGTAGTAAAAAAATAAACGGTTAATTTCTAACAAATGATTAAGTAAAGATGTATGAATAGTGATAGTGGGTAAAATGATATATATTTGATTTACAGTGGCATAAATGAGTCCCCGGTGAGATGAGTGGGTAAAGTAAGATATTTTGGCGTAATGGGTGGCCAGTTTGATATAAAACCCTTAAAACAAGTCTGTATATAATAACAGATCTCCGATTGGTTTTGTTTTGGAATGTACATCGTTTGATTTTTAAATATGTATTTCTAAGTTATTATATTTTTAAACTTTTTGAATAAATATACTCCCTCCGTCCCCTCCAATTCTTATCATTTAGAATGAAGTGCTCGGCACGCATTTTAAGGCTCATGTAAAGTATAGTTTCATAACTTATTTTTAAAATTTTCTTTTTCTGATTAAAAATCTAATGTTTAAATTTTTATTCAGAAAAAAAAAATTATAAAAATAAGTTATGAAACTATATTTTATATGAGTCTTAAAATGCGTGCCGAACATCCCATTTCAAATGATAAGAATTGGAGGGGACGGAGGGAGTATATGATTAATATAAATTGAAAAAATTTATAAAAATGATAATTTTAGTTATACCATCAAAAATTTAAACTAAAAAATGTGTGTCAAAATATCAAATCACCTATATTTCAAAACGAAACAGAGAAAGTACACGTATTAATAACGCTTCGATTCCAGTTGTGTGTCTTCGACCTTCCTCTTTCGTGCTAGAAAACTTTTCAATGTTTTCAAGTTAGCAGAGTTTATATGAATTATAGCTCTCAGAGTTTATATGAATTATAGCTCTCTCTTGAGAGAAACATCAAAATAATTCAAGGAATCGCTGTTCATTAGTTTCTGGGCAATAGACAAAATGAATCAAGTTTACACATTAATATAGAGCGGCACTGTGGCGCCTACCCAAAATACCACCTAACGCATTATCAAGTTTTTCTTCTAGCACCAATAAAATTATTAATAATATATACTAAATTATTATGAATACAAAAATTATTTTATATGCGTTCGAAACTAAAAATATAATTAAGACCTCCTAATATATAAAAAATGGTTGACCTACCAACCTCAATCGAGCAGGCCAGTAGCTTGTATATTGTTGACAGACAAACAATAGTGGATTAGTGGACAGATATTAATCAGTAGTACTAATTAATCGTCGTTTTAGTGGGAGTTAAAGCAGTGTGGTCACTGGTTTAGGTGGCATGAAGATCATGAGCTTCAGCTTTATAGCTAGCACACGGAGCTTCAAATTATAATATTTGCACACGCATTAGTATACATGTTATCAATTTTTAATTGTTAATTAGTGATAAAACTAATGATGTTTTATTCTTTTGTTAAGGAAAGTGTTAGCAGCATATTCCCCTTAATTTACCTTTTTTGGAAGATGTGATGACAAAATAAGAAACAAAAAAAATTATTTTTGAAAGATAAGATACACAAGTAATTATTTTGATAAAATGATTATCGAATTAAGCTAGTAGCCGTAAGAAGAAAAAAAATGATAGTAATAATAGTGACACCGTGCCTTGCAGACCTGTTCCAAGAGTTGAGGTACTGTTTGGTTTTCGGCGCAGATTTGTATGAAAACCACATACGAGTACTATACATCTGCAAAATGTGGGTGGTAGCTTGTAACCTAATCCAACTCTCCTATTACTCCATTAAGCATCAATTTTATACATACTTCCGCTAAACATGTGTTTTATATTTTACACACTGGATTATAACTTTTTGGTTTTTACGCGGATGCTAAAACTTTACGTTATGACATATGTACTGTTTTCGTAAAAGACAAATACTTGTTATCCTAAATTAAGGTACTCTTTTGATGGAGTATATTTTATTGGCCTTAGTTAACGTTGTTGATGATTTTTAGGTTGAAATCAGGTGAAAAATTATTTAATATATTTAAAAATAATTTTTTAAATAATTTTTAGTTCAAAAGATATTTTTAGAAAAAACAGGTCTTTTTATATTATTAGAAAAAGGCGGAAAGTTGTCGTATATTTTACTATCAAAACTCATCAACAATATTATTTTTTTATATTATAACTCAAAATATATACATATCAAAAAAATTATTAAACAATTATCTAATTTCTACATCAATATTTTTTACTAACATTTTTTTCAACCACACAACAGTTTTTAACGACACTTTCAAATAGATTTATAGACAAGGATACTGTTTCTAAAAAATATTAATTGAAGCCAATATTTTGGTCAAGCATGACAGAAGTCACTAAAAATAAACAGTATCCCAAAAAAATACACAAGAATACGGTGACCGAAATTCTTTAGCCAAAAGGATCACCAAAACAATTATATTACCACCTTTAAGTATAAACTCAAATAATTAAAGGAAAAAGCAAAGAAGCAAGTAGGGTTTGCCCTCGTGAACAATGAATTATTAGCATTATTGTGCGACGACCGTAACAAAAGTACAAGATAGCCCACAGTCCATACACATAGAAGAAAGAAGAACAGTAGTAGGTTGGCCGGAGAGAAAGAGGAGAGAAATTTGAATGTGGCGGAGAATGTGGTAATGGAGGTGCCCACACCAACCTCTCTTTATATCCATGCACTGCTCTTCGACAACCAAGCTGCCTGTCGTTTCGTTGTCGAACACTAGTTTGCTTCACTGTTCAGCTCACATCTCGTTTTGCATATATCTCTTAGAGCAAGTCCAAGAGTGCCTCAAATTAATGTCCTAAGTTAAAATTTAGGGCATTTGATAAAAAAGACTGCTCTAACAATGTCCTAGTGATGCCTTATATCACTAGGACAACTCCTTCAAGCCCTATTTTTGGGGCACTCTCTCCTTGCCCTATCCCATATTTTATAATAAATTCTTATCAACACTCTCCTTCTCTCTCTACTTTATATTATGTTTTAATGATGAAAGTGAACTTTTAATAATAAAATATTAAACATATAGAGAAAATAAGGCACATTGTTGGAGTTGAAGTTAGTTGAATATGTCCTAAACTACTAGGACATAATTTTTTATATTATATTTAGGGCTTGAACTAGGACACTGTTGGACTTGCTCTTACTGGCACATTTTAAGTAATAATTTTAACTTTTTCCTCGAAATTATATGGACTTGTATAGGAAATTGGAGGTAAAATCAACGTCTCAGGATCAATTTGAGACAACGTCTCAGAGCCTTTTAAGGTTGGAGTTTTTATATCATTTTTTATTTTAATTTAAATTTTGCGCCAATAAATTTGAAACTGATTTAAAGCTAAAACAAGTAATGAACTACATGAAAGGCCGAAGCAAAGACACTAAATAAACCAGAGAGATTTTTAATATTCTTAAATACATCATAATGTATAAAATACATATATACAGATCGATTTCGTAGCCTTCCACATTAATTTGATAAAAAATATTTGAGTTTTCTTATAAATATAAATAAATAATTATTATATAGTGACTTGCACTTTTAGGCTGATATGGGATGGGTTATTGACTTGTTGGCTCAGTTTGAAATGTTATAAATGATATCATTCGGTTGAATATATTTGAAAGATTTTTTATTAGGAGTGAATTGATGTTAAACAAATATTTGAAGTTAATTATTTATTAATTTTGTATTCTCAGATAATTGTCACTGACTCACTTTGGCTGATAAATAAGCACTACAGGAAAAACGGTCATTTTCATAATTTTTTCATGTTTGAATAAAACACTATATTTAAATTTGTTCACGATTTAAATTAGAAACATGTGACATGTGACGAGTGTACATGTATTCTCTGCTCGTCCGGACGCTGAAGTGCATGCAACTATTGAGTTGTGTTCTTGCTTCTTACAGCGATTTTTTCGTTTGAGCGCGATAAATATCTCTCGAATGGTATCACTTTCAATAAACCCATCTTAAACATAAACGGTATCACTTTCGGTTATTTTATAGAGTTTAACTCGCACAAGCATTAAAAATATATATGTGTTGGTCGGTTGTTACTCCCTCCGTCCCAATCAATTCTATACAGTTTCTTTTTTGGGACGTCCTATCATTTCTATACATTCCCAAAATAACAACTTTTTACAATATAAAACACTATTACACCCACTACTTTCTTCCACTATCTCCATTCTATAATAATAAAAACACTATTACACCCACTACTTTCCTCCACTATCTCAAATCTATTATTAAATATAAATGGGTCCCACCACTTTATCTACTTTTCACCTAACTTTACTCATTTCTTACACTTTTTCTTGGTCTCTGTGTCCAATCCCAATGTATATTATTCATTGGGACGGAGGGAGTAATTTTTTGTTTGATATTGGCAGCAGGGAACGGGGGTATGGGGGGTAGGGGGGTGGTCTTGATCCCCAAAACCTTCCCAAATTCTTATTTATATTCAATTTATATGATTAAAATTCATTATTTGTAATATTTAGTCCTCAAAATTCATGATTTCATGATTTTGTAGTATTTTGTTTTTAAAAAAAATTTAGTAAAATTTCGCTCCCGGAAAATATTTCTGGTTCCGTCCCTGATTGACAGCTTATTTAGGTTTTTAATAGTCGAATCGACCACATTTTAAATCTTATATATATTTATATAATTTAAACTATATTATATCAACTAAAATATATATATGAATTTTTGTTTAAATATTACATTTTTAGTATCCTAGAACTATATAAAAATAATTTATTATTTAGTCAACTTTTTTCCAACAAAAGTAAAAAAAAATAATTTAAAACAAAAATAATGATGTATAAAATTAAATAAGAGTGTAAAAATTGCGGAATTCCCTTTTTTCAAGTATCGCATTATTTTATATCATGATATATGAATACAAAATTAATACGAGTCTTACTTCAAATAGCTACAAAAATGCTTATATCTGATAACACAATTTAAATTTTTGATTAAATTTGAATGATTTATAAAATAAATATGAGAGACAAGACATATTCAAAAATTGGATAAAAGTTACGATAATGTATATTAAAAAAATTCCATTGGGGAGGCACAACTTTTGTATTTTTAATTGAAAAAAATTCTTTTTAAGCTTGGACTTTATTGTTTAAAATAATTCCATTGTTTTCTAGGGTACCGGGAATGTAACGTTGTCACCTTTCCGAATATTCAACCTATCAAAATTCTACAATGGTTTCATGGTGAAAAGGGCACAATGAACAGCGGAACAGCCTGTCTGTGAAGTATGTTCAATGTTCCTTGTGTCGTGTGAAAAAAGTAAAATAATAGAAAAAAATGCACACGTGTAAAAAACAGTCACATAATAGTAAAATTATTTAAAAACAACAAAAAAAAACATTTCACCTTTTTATCTGTTGTACACATTTTGTGACTTTTTCGTTTAATTTTATGCATTTTTTGTTTTTATTACAATTATCTATTATTTTCGAATCAACCTGATTTATATACGGTTTAAAAATCAAAAAATATGATTATTAAAAGAATAAGTACATATCTTGTAACGATAAAAATATAAGATTTAAGTAAAGCAGTTAATTTCTATAAATAAATGTTGATTTAATTTTTGTAATTAAAATTAAAATATTATAAATTTGGCCTATCAACCCATACAACAGATACAAATAGAGGGGCCGTTTGGGCAAGTTTAAAAAAGTGACTTCTCGCTTAAATTAGAGAAGTGGAGCAAAATTGAGAAGTAAATAAGTTAATAAAGTGTTTGGAAAAGAAGCAGAAGTCGTGAGAGAGAATTGGCATTCTCAGCTTCTTAAAACGGTTCGTTAAACAAACAGGTCCATAGTTGTAGTAATCAGGAAATCAGAATTAATTAATTAATCTATCAATTGAGGATTTAAAAAAATTATCAAACTTTTTTAAAAATCAGAAATTTTTAAACAAATCATAATTATATTATTAAATCGGTGAAGTCCAAAGGGATTTAAAACACCCTTCCTATACAGTACTAAATTAGATTAATAAAAGATTTAATATGCAACAAGAAAAATACAGTTTGTCACTATTATACACAGCATTAAAAAGATGTCCACAGTCCACACTCTGCACTATCTACACACAAAACCAAACACACTTCTCCACACTTTAATTTCTCTTACAACCAAAACCCCAGCTCACATTTTTCATTACACAACACAAACACTTAAACTAAACGGCATACTCTGTCCTAATGTCTCTGCAAACAGAAGAAAAGGCTCCAACCATGGAGACCAACAAAGGCCTTAACTTAAAGGCCACTGAGCTCAGGCTTGGCTTGCCTGGCTCTGAGTCACCTGAAAGAAACAACAGTGAAGAAAAAGATGGCAAAAGTGGCTATTCTCACCTGGTGACTTCAGGGGCCAAAAGGGTGTTTTCTGATACAATAAATGGTGGTTCTGGCAAGTGGGTATTTTCTGGTAATGCTGGATCTGATGGTGAGGTGGCTCAGAATGGTGCCTTGTTTTCTCCCAGAGGTGGTGCCAAGATTCTTGGTGGTGGTGGTGCTGAGAGTAATATTGTTAAAGAGAGTGTTGTTTCTGTCCCGGAGAAGAAGAAGGATCAGGCTGCTCCTCATGCTGCAAAGTAATAATCTTTTTTTTTTTTTGATTCACTTAAACTTTTTAATTTGTGATAATTATTATGTTGCTTTGTGTGTGTGTGTGTGTGTGTGTTTATGTTCTTGATTAGTATTGGTAGTTGCTTGAGCTGTGGTTGTAGATAATTTATTTGGTAAATTTAAGTCTTGATTTTAATCATGTTACTATGTTTAAGAGTTTGGGTATATGGTGTAATGGACCTTCTGGTTCTTTAATTTTGAGAGGTGATTAACAGATAGTCAGATACTCTTATTCATGTGAAATTTTAGGGGGTTACATGTGGCTCTATGATCTTGAGAAGTGATTAACGGATACTCGTGTTATGAGATATTTAAGGGAGTTACAAAAGTTTTATCTTTTGTACAAAGGCAACATCAGTAATTCATGATACTAGAGGTGTTGATTAATTACTAGTAACAAAATTGTTTGGTGTCTTATCTATTTGTTGTGTGGCCTTCTTATATATGGTGTCGAAGGATGTGCTTGAGGACTAAGATGATTGTTATATTGCTTAGATTTTGCATCTAATGAAATTGTATGCAGATATGTGGTGCTCCTTTCGTTCATGCAGCATCCTCGCTTTCTTCCACAAAACAGTTTTTGTTATTGAATATACTGTTAGTCGAGGAATTCACTCTAATTTATTGATTGTTTTCTTGGTTGATTTCTAAACCTCAAGGAGGTGAGAACTCATCTTAAATCTTTTGTTTCAACAGAACACAGGTAGTGGGATGGCCTCCAATTCGATCTTTTCGAAAGAATTCTATGGCTATCAATCCTCCAAAGAACGATAGTGATGCGGAGGAAAAGTTGAACTCGGGTTGTCTCTATGTCAAAGTCAGTATGGATGGTGCGCCTTACCTGAGGAAAGTAGATCTCAAGACCTACTCCAGCTACTTTGAACTATCTTCGGGTCTGGAAAAGATGTTTAGTTGTTTTACAATAGGTAGGCTTCCTGTAAGCTATATTTACAGATTTAACTGTGATCTGACTTCTTAATGTTTCTCTTAACTCGAGTTTGCAATTTGTATTTCTATATGACCAAATGACTTGCAAGAACCTGTTTCACAGAACTTGGATCTGTTAAGGAATTGATTGAAACTTGAAAAATGAGAATAAATTTAATTATTACCATCAAATTATACTTCTAAAGTTTCTACCATGGACCTTTATCCCCACTTATCCACAAAAAACATAAACTATTGTTTTTATTTAAATTTGAACCTAGTTTCTTACTGTTACTGTCAGGCCAATGTACTTCTCACGGGGCTACTGCTCGAGATGGGCTTAGTGAGAGTCGCTTAGTGGATCTTCTCCATGGCTCTGAATATGTACTGACCTATGAAGACAAGGATGGGGACTGGATGCTTGTCGGTGACGTTCCATGGAAGTAAGTCTTAAACATTTTCTGATCAATGTCGTCGCACATTCATGTATTCAATATATTTTTAATTTTTTTATATGGTCCGACTTTATGATGTTCTTAGAGATGTTTGAAACAAGTTGATATGCTGCTCTCTGAAAGTCATATATATGGACAATAATAATTGAATTGCTAAAAAATATTCAGTGGAGTGTGAATAGTGTTGCAGACTTATGTTATATATAAAAGAATTTGCCAGTTGAGGAACAAGTGTATGAAAGAAGGTATATTATTATGTTTTCCATCACAATATTATGAAATATAGAATATGATTATCGGTATAAGTCTCTGTTACGTGACTGTTACAATGTGAAGCCCTTTATTCCAATTTACGTTTCTGACTACACATGTGTCTTGAGAGAATTTATTCCTGATTCCCCATTGTTGTTCTGCAGTATGTTCACAGAGACCTGCAAAAGGATGAGGATCATGAAAAGTTGTGATGCAACTGGCCTAGGTAAGAAAAGTAGAGCAAGGTTTATTTAATTAGACAAGTAAATATATTTCCAAAGCATGGATATACATTTTGCCTGGCGCGGTTAATTTTGTCTTTGGTTTACTAAATGAGGTAATTATCTTTTATCAAGTTGTTTCGTTATCAAAATTCTATTTCCTTTTGCAGCTCCGAGGGCCATGGAGAAGTGCAGGAACCGTAACTAATGCAAGCATCGCGGCTGCCATGGATTTTCAAGCTATACTCTATGAATTTAGAAGTATTGTGTGTAGAGCCTCGATGTGGTTTTTAATATCGGCACAGTGGTGTGCTGAGAAAAGGGAACTATATACGGGAGGCAAGAAATGTATGCTAAGTATTTTTGGGTGCGTAATTAGATAGAATTTGTGTAAGTAATGACATAATTAGGTATGTAATTTGACTCTATTCTCTCCTCCCCCCCTCTCATGTAATCTAATTACTGATGATCCAACGCTTCAATACTACTAAATATGTATATTGCTTGTTTTCTGTAAGCCTTCATGTACATAGCATGTTCATTCTGAATTTAGCTTTATGTAGTAGTTAATAGTTATCCATCTTATACCCTTTCACAGTTGACAATTCTAATGTCATTCCTAGTGTGGTAACAAGAAGTCATTGGTTCAAGCGAACCATTTATGCAGATGATTGTATCGGGAATCAGAAGTAATCGATTATCCTACCAATTCAGGATTTATTAGAGATTTATCGGAGTTTTTTTTTTTTGATAAATCCTAGATTTTTTAGTCAAATCCGAGTGTAATATGTAAGTCGGTGAAATTTTTCGCAAAGACTAATCAAGGATTTTTAGACACTGTCTATACATTAACATATTCGACAAGAATTCTCATCAGTACTAGATACCAGCTGAAGTTTTGAGGCAAACTTAACTAGCACATCATATATGATGTGCACTACAACTAGGGCAGAGCATAATTATCCGAAACCGGTCCAAACCGGCCGATCCGAACAGTCCAAGCCAAATATTTCGGTTTCTTAACGGTTTAGTAGTCGAGAATCAAGAAGTACCGGTCCGCGTCAAGTCCGCGTCAAAGGAACTCCAAAAGTGCTTAAAATAGAATTGTACGTCGAGTATATTCTGCAACCAAATAGAAAAAATAAGATGCACGCTAATCTTAAAATAAAGGAAATCGTTTTGGCAAAAAAAAAAAAGATAAAGGAAATCGTTCATTAAAAAACTAAATGCTAAGAAACATATCACTAAAATGAGATGTGTTTTTGATTAAACTATGGAAACTATAGAAAAGGCCAGAACTCTTAAGTAAAATCTGGATCAAAATCTGCAACAGGGATGATTCTGAAAGCACATATTCTGTTGTCGCACCAAATTACAAAATAAAAAGAATATTTTCCTGCAGGTCCTAAGATAGAACCATAAACCAAACGCACTGACAAATATTGTTAGGGAACTAACCAAAAACAGCCGCCACTAAATTCGTTGGGCTCAAGTTAATTGGACACTTGAAGATAATCGGGCCTAGAGTTCTTGATTGTTGAAACCCAGTATCATTTCTCTTAGGCCCATAATTTATTGAACCGGGTTTTGCAAATAAAACAGACTGACCGTACATAGTTGCCCTAATTAGAAAACATAAAGATTTTCTTGCACAACTCAAACCCAACTCAAACTTAGGTGCTCGTCTCCAATTCAGTTCACACTTGCTGTAAGAACTCTTCTCTGCTTATACACACACAAATACTTGTATGTATCTTAATTCTGTTTATTATGCTGATTATTATGATTAGTACTTTAACTTGTTTGAGCTGAACATAATAATTATGATAATAATAATCTTGAACACTGATGTTGTGTGTGTACTAGATTAGACAAGATGGCAATGACAGAAGAAGAGATAGCAAGGTTGTTTAGAATAAGGAAGACAGTGTTGCAGATGCTGGATGACAGAGGTTACTTGGTGGGTGATGCTGAAAAAGAGTTGACTAAGTACCAGTTTCTTCAAAGATATGGTGATAATATGAAAAGGGAAGATCTTGTTATTAGCAAGACCAAGAAAAATGACCCCTCTGATCAGGTTTTGTGTTCTTCGGGATTTTTTTTTATGTATATGTTTGATATTCCGTACTTGCTGTTGTTTTTAGATATGAGCTAATTTTAAGAGTTTGGAAGTTTTGTTACTTAATACTTGCAATGAACTGCACTGTAAATCAATGTTTGTAGTGTCGAGTTTTGATCTTAGGGTGACTTCATTGACTGTTGTGTAGTGTTGGTAGTTGTAGAATTATAGTCGAGTGTATAGATGGGGGTTGCGGTAGTATATCTTTGTTAGGAAAAATAATTAATTTTTAGCTTATGCAGGACAATTTGAGCAGCTTGGAGTGGATTGGTGTAGTATCTGGCTTTACGCTTCCTATACTTGCTTTTAGATTCAATTCCGTAGGATTAGTAATCAACTTTTCACTTTAAGAAATTATATTCCCCTTTCTTGAAGAACTTAAATAACTTATCTAAAATAAGTTTGCTAGATGCAATGAAGAGAGACGGATATAGGGAAAAGGTGGAAGATTTTGGCATATTGGACAACAAAAGCTAATGCTGTTATATTGCATATAAGAATAAGCGAGTTAAATTTGGGTGTCACAAGAATTAGTGAGGGTTTTTGAAATATGTATGTTTTGCTTTTAATTTTTTCCAACTAACTAGTGGCTGTCTGTGTTCCAGATTTATGTGTTCTATCCCGAGGAGCCAAAGGTTGGTGTAAAGACAATGAAGACATATACTAATCGTATGAAATCAGAAAATGTTTTTCGAGCTATCTTGGTTGTCCAGCAAAATTTGACTCCCTTTGCCCGGACATGCATAGCTGAAATATCTTCAAAGTTCAACTTAGAGGTCTTCCAGGTGAACATCGACAGTTTTTATATAATTTAAATTGAGTTGTCAATGAAATTCAGTACCTTAATATGATATTGATCATAATAAGCATCCTTTCATGCAATGACTTTGCAAATTACAAATAGTAGTCTCCCATTAATAGAGTAATATGGGATCATCATGATATCCCTCAAATTGAAGGTTTTAGTGACAAGAATTATGCAAATTACAATTATTTTTTTTACTCTTGTTTGTGGGAAAGATGACATGCACATTCGATGTGGTAGTCATTAAGTTATCACTGTTTAGTTGTGACCAACATTACTCAAACTCATGTATGGTGTCAGACAGAGACTTGATAATTCTGAAAATTGGGGAACCAGGTTCTGTCCCTGTGTACGGGGACACAACATAATTTGTTAATAAACAAGTATATTAGATGAAATTTCGTAAAAAAATAAATTAGGAATAATAGACTTTGCAATTTGCCTGTGATCTTTTTCTCATTTAGCCTTGCATTCTTCTCATCTTTTTATTTTTCCACACATTTGGGTCTTTTATCTGTTTAAAGTGTCTACATTTCACTTGAAGGATATGACACGGAATTACGGTCAAGTCAGAATGTCTACAGCAGCAATGAGTCGAGTCACATAGATTGCAATGAATAAAATGGATTACTTTTACGAACAAGGGAAATAGGAAAAGGAAAGAAGGATTTGCTGAATGCTTAGTAATACAGATAATAGTCATCATATATACGATATACCTGGCAAATAAATTATCATATTTAGCTTTGCCACGAAAAAAGGGTTCATCATATTTAAAGTTCATTGGAGAGGATATACAGAAGTTTATATTGTTTGCTATCTTGATTGACAGGAGGCAGAGTTGTTAGTTAATATTAAAGAGCATGTTCTAGTTCCTGAACACCAGGTGCTCACAAAAGACGAAAAAAAGACATTGCTGGAGAGATATACTGTAAAGGAAACACAGGTTGGTTGTCAGTGATTGTGTCAATGTACTTTTTGTGTGCGTTCCAATTATCTTAAGGTATAAAAATCACTACAACGTACAGTGGCAATACCAATAACTAAATACTTGGTACCAAAAACATCAAAATCAAATTCTATTCACTAATGTCCTTGCTCTCTTCAAAATCAGCAATGATTGTCATCTCCAGTAGAGAGCTTTGATATTCCATAATAATTCGAATTTATTTACACTCTTTTACGTACAATTCAATAGGAGATTGATAATGGTTTTCCTTTCTGATAAGTATATTTGTGAAACTTTTCAACTAGCGTAGGCATACTTTGTTAGGTTTTCTTGTTTTTGTTTGGGCTTATGTTCTGTCCTCGTACTTCCAGCTACCCCGTATTCAGTTGAGCGATCCAGTAGCCAGGTACTACGGTTTACAACGTGGTCAAGTTGTGAAAATCATCCGGCCTAGTGAGACTGCAGGGCGTTATGTTACCTACCGTTATGTTGTCTAAATTCGTCACTGGGCCAGCTAATGTACTGATAATACGAAGACTTTGTTTGAGTTGGTTTGATTTGGAAGTCCGGTTCTACACAATAGTGGAGGAAGCAATCAACCTGATGGTTAAAGTCGGAGCCTGTAAAAAAAAGAGACAGAAGTTCGCAAATGTATCTGAATGGTGCTTGTGTGTTCCAATAATACCCTTGTGCTAGATACCCATATTTCAATTGATTGGAAATCTTGAACCCATTCTTCAACTCATTGCAGTAATTCTTGTATTGAAGTACAATAACATTTCCAGTTTTTTGTTGTGTTGAACAATGTTCCATTTGAGTTTTGAGTTCAACATTTGATGGCATATATTCAGTGTGCTAATATTTATTTATTTATTACTCTGTGCTGCCAAAAACAAGCAAAGATAAATGCTAGATGAATGTATATGGAGTAATTTGTAAATGGTTGATTCGTCTTCATGTTAATAAAATTTTTAAGTGGAAAAGATCAGGAAGCTACAATTTATGCTTAATTCTTTTACGGCGCTAGAAAAATTTCAAAACCCAAACGTATATAAGAATAACATTCATCTTGAAATTACTTTTTGATGCGCAACCGCTCCGACCCGGAATTAAAATAACTGAAAATTAAAATGACATTTGAAAATTTAGGGGAGTCCGTTTCAATTTACGATTTTAACCTGAGAAATGTACACTTCTACTTACATTACTTCTAAAATAATCAAACCAACATTTATGTAAAATTTAGTGTTAGAACACCTTTCATCACAGAACCACATAATATAAATAAGAATATATTAAATTAATAAATCTAAAATTAAAATTAACTAAATAATCAAATATATTTCAAATTATTATAAACAAAATATATTATTTTAATATTATAACGCGCTTAATTTTGTTATAAGTCTCTTTTTGAGGTGGCTAAGATTAAGAGATGATCGACTAAATTTTAGTCAAAACTAATGTGTCCAATTCTCTAAAATAGTACTTTTCCTATTATTTTTTATATATAGAAATTTTCTTATAGATCACAAAAGATGTGAAGTTTTATCAGTGTTACAGAAATCGGGAATCGGACCTAATCGGTTGAGGTACCGATTCAAGGATTAATCAGAAATCGGGGATTAATCGGAGTTAAAATCAGTTTTATTTTAATATTAAAATATTATTTAATATTTAGTTATTATTATATTATCTATTTAGTAACTAATATATTTACTATATTCATAAACTCTATAATTATTCACATTTAAAGTAATATAGCATTTTAATTTTAATAATTTATCACATATACTTGATTAAGAAATATATATAAAGATTATTCGGATTTCAAAAATCGGATCGGTGGCTGACCTTGGAGGGATTAATCGGTTAAATATTTTTAGAACACTGAGTTTTATCAGTGTACGACCAATATATATTTTTTTATTTTCCTTTAATTCCAGAGACCAATTTTGTTTTGAGAAGAAGTAAACGCTAGAATATGTTAGGGTTGTGTACATTCCCAAATATTCATTTTCTTGCACTTTCTGACTGAATCTTCTTGCTGTCTTCTGAAATCTTGAAGATGAAGCTCAAACAATTAGAAGGTCTTCTTGGCAGCCTTGAACAATTCTCTCATCCAAAGGTTCTCCTTTTATTTCCAAAGTTTGTATCTTTATTCAGTGTTTCATTAAACCCTTCATTCTGATTTGATATATGTATGTATCTTCAAGAAAATCAGTCAGAATCTCTCTCTCTCTCTCTCTCTCTCTCTCTCTCTCTCTCTCTCTCTCTCTCTCTCTAATGGGTGTGTTTTATTTTTACAGATTGAGCTAGAACAATACCCAACTGGACACCATATTGCTTCTAGGATGCTCTTCAGTGTAGCACTCTAAACTTACATCTTTTCATATCATTCTGTGGGTAGACTTATATACTATTACGCACTACTGGTATGTTATTATATGAAAAATGTGAGAAGAAGAATATTTTTTTAGGCTGAGAATTCATTTGGGGATATCGGTGATAAGGTAGTAGCTGATTTTGGTTGTGGGTGTGGCACATTAGGTCTTGCTGCTGCTCTTTTGGGTGCAGAGTGAGTTCTCGTCTTGTCTGATTGCCCCTTTTGGTTCTGAGCTTTGTAATTGCATTCCTGTAATAATTTTGTGTGGTTTTCTGTTGTTTATACCTACATTGGTTTTCCTCAGACATGTTATCGGAGTAGATATCGATGTCGAGTCACTTGCAGTGGCATCTGCAAATGCTGAAGATCTTGAGGTACTTGTGAATTATGATTGTATAATAATGTTTGAAGAGTTGGAGATGCGATTACTTAATTGATTGTCAATCTATATATTGTTCGCCTTTTGCGTCTTGTGTTGTTTAGTTGATTACTTGCCATGTATATTCTTAATGTTTTGTTCCTGAAGCTCTTTTTATTTGTTACACTTTAGGTCGATATGGAATTTGTTCAATGTGATGTTAGGAATTTTGGATGGAGAGGTACCTCTTTTGTTTATCTCCCTTCTTTTATGCTAGCCTTAATTAATAAATATATATATCATGTCACCTGACGATATTTTATTGGGGGTAAAAAGTTCAGTCGTAGTTCCAAAATCTGAACTCAAGAAATTTTTATCGGGCTATCTGAATCTTTATCAGTTAATCATGAATTTTGATTTTTACCTTATGGAAAGAATGCATATTGTGCATGCACTAAATTGTTTTCCTCAATTTGATTTGACATACTGCTGCAAACTTTTGATTTTTTATTTTGGAAAAAAGCAGAATTCTACCCCCCCCCCCCCCCCCTTTCCCATATTCCCCGTTGTATATTCTTCATTTGATTCTCAATGAATTCTGCTAATGAAAATTGCATTATTTTATGTATTTATACATGTGGTTAGAATGTCTTTCCAAATCTAGTTAGGTTGAAAGAATCCGACTAGTAAAGCTTGCATATTTGACCACCTGAGAGTGGTACATTGGTACTTGATAAAGTAATCTGTTTTTGTTTAATGTGTATATTTTGCTAGATACAATGAGTTAATCTTTATACTTTTTTAAATTTGAAATACTTTGTGCTAGAGGATCTATATATATTCTTTGTCAATGATGTACACGATTTATACCTCAAAATAGTTTAATTGTGATTGTTCACTATAAACTATAAAGTATTAGATTCTCAAGTTCTCTATGCAGTTTGTTTGTGCTAGCTGATCATTGTGGTAACTTTGTATTGCTTGCTCTCTGTCTCTCTCTCCCTCGTTTTTTTTTACCAAGTGTTGTTTTGCTGACTATGTGTAGAAGCTAATTTGATTTAGTTTCCCAGGTCAGATTATAGATACTGTTGTAATGAATCCACCATTTGGTACTCGAAGAAAAGGTGCTGACATGGACTTCTTGTCTGTGGCTTTGAAGGTGATAATTGACTGTTCTGTTTGTCTAATGCCTGTGAATGGTTTTGCACAATGTTACCTAAATCATTTATTTGGCAGGTTGCTTCTCAAGCAGTTTATTCATTGCACAAGACCAGTACGAGAGATGTAAGTCCTGACCATTTTAAAATTTAAATTATTAACTGAATTTATCATACAAAACTAATTTCAGAGGCTACATTTATAATTGAATAGAAAAGGGAATGTGGATGATATGAATGGCAAGTGGAGAGAAATTCAAATTATGCATGGTTTTGTGGAGTGACTAAGACCAGTAATTGATTGATTAGTAGTAACGTTATTCCGTATGTTTTAAAACTAGAAGATGTCCGCAAAGTTGCACATTTTCTTTCCATTATCCAAGAAACTTTATCATAGAGGCATTTTCCGGAAACTTCTTTACATTGTTTGAGGAATTACATTATCTCCTATTTAGAAAATAATGTGAGGCTCCTAGGGACTTATATAAAGCATTTAGTTAGAATCTCTCCAATCCATTACACCAAATGATGTAGTTTTTACATTATCTTGGTGAAAAGGTTGCATTATTCACAAAACCAACTCCAACCCATTACACAAAACAAAAAAACTTGTTTGCACAAAATCGCGCAAGCGTACGTGGCCACAAGTAGCATAGAAATTCAATTCAGTTCGTTCCCACAGAGACTGGTGTATCAAGTAATATGCCCTTATGCAACAATGTATGGTTATTATTCAATGCTTAGACAAATCACAAATTGGGTTTTGATTATATAACTTAACTAATTCAATTCGAATTATGAAACTAAGAATTATAAACTAAGAGATTAACGATTTACTAATGAGAATAAAAACATGGGATTTTAACTTCATTATATACTTCTTTCAGAGTTATGGTTTATCGATATGTGATGGTTGATAACTAATCAGATAACACGAAACTGATACACGCTAACTGTTGTTATACGTGCACCATACTGCTACACATCCACAATCAAGATAGAAGGTAAATAGACACCAATTATGCTTTTGAAAACATAACGGTTGAAGAACAAGTTATCTATCAAGATTACATAGGGCGATGCAAGATGGTTAAAATCACACCACTAATCATGTATATCGAATATATAATCCTATGTTCGTATGGCAAATTCTAAAGCAATATATCCACTGTCGCTTCAATAAAGATTAACAAACAATCTAAGATGTTAGCTACGCATCCAAGACGAATAAGCACAACCAATACGAAGAAATCAACATTCATCACACAAATAATTAAGGCAAATTAACTACTGAAATCCATATATAAATCCGCTAGAATCGCACGATAATGATTAGTTCATAATCGAACTTCTCATCATCATGGGAATAAGAGTAAACATGGTACTGAATAGGAAAAACAAAGTCAAAGTACGAGAATAAGCGTTAAGAAACAAATCCAAAACGAGCATCCAAAGTTACGCCTACTTCGAAGAATTACAAAAGTAAAACTATGAAATTCGATCTTGATCTTCTCCGTAGCCGTCACGTGCTCCTTAGAATGTTTCTAAGTTATGTTTTAGGTCCCCCAAGCCTTTCTTTAACTTCCCCAGCAAACGGGCCTTCAAACGGATCAAAAACGATCGAATGTACCTAGAAGGAGTCGGAACGATCACTCTCCTCACCCTCATCGGGTGAAGAGTCAGCCGGAGGATAAACCAAGTTAGCACCGAACACAGGCCACTCAACGTCTACGACCGTAGCACGAAAAGCAGTCCCCAAAGCTTGTGTCAAATCCCTAGCAAAACGGCTATGCATATCATGCATAGTATCCATGCGCCTAGCAAGCCTCCTATACTGCGACTAACTGAAACCACTGCCTCCAATACCAGAGTGGTCCACCGTCCGAGAAGGCCTAGCTCTAGCTTGATCTGGTGAAGCCGGCGCTCGATCTGGTGACGCCGGAGGTGGTGGCCTGGCACGTCCTCCCCTGAGATCCCTATAACCCAACCCCCTAGGGTGGGGTATGCCACCAGCCCACTCAGGTAACCGCTCGATAATAACATGATCAATAGCAGCACTTGGCATCTGCAACTGCTCCTCAACCGACCAACGAACACCCAACGCCGTACACAACTTAGTCTCTATTGTTGCATTAGGTATGGCCACACCAGTGAGACTCTTCAGAAATCTCAGAATGTTCTGATGGATGACATATGCAATATCCACATACTCCCTACTCAGAATCCGAAACAATAGTATAGCACGATCAACATTGACATTGTGTGGGTGCCCCGATGGCATAATACTAGCACAAATGAACAGGTTCCAAGCTCGGCCATACCTGTTCATAGCAGATGCCGGGAGAGAGACGCGTACATTAGTGGTAGGATTGCGCTTCCACACAGTATCCGGAACACACAACTCATAGACAATCTGATCCAAATCAATGTTCTTCTTTTCCTTGCGCACTCAATCATCCTGAGTTGGCTCCATCTCTGTACCCCCAATAAGCCTTTGGATTGCCTCCAAGGTGTAGTCCACAGTCAAACCCCGAACTACCGAATACCCATCCTTATCCGTCCGAGCATTGGCATAGAATTCCCGCACAATACTCAATGGCACCGCCTCCGGTGCCTCACAAAACGACTCCCACCCCCTACTTTGAATCATCTGCAACAACCCACCATCACCCGGTGAAGGTAAGAAACCCTTCTTCTTAGCAATTGGCTTACCAATAAGCCTAGTAAACTTCTCTTGCGCTTCCGGAGTTGTGAACTTGTTAACCCCGGAACCCATACCCGATGAATCCGTGGATTGGGCTTGTACACTACTACTCTCGGATCTTCTAGCTCTCTTGGGTGTCATGAAATTGAAGGTGTGTGTGGTGGTAAGTTGTAGTAGAGAGATTCAGTGAAAAGAGATGAGCCGCTCGGGCGCCGCGAGATGTGCAGTTCGACCCTTTATAATTTTTTTTTTCTTGCTCGTTTTTCACACAACCCAGCTGAATTCTTTTACTTCCCAGCCTCTTTTACACTTGTTCTAGCCCTAATTAAACCCCCAAATCTCCCCCACACACAAACCCACTTCATCCCTTCCAATTACAACTATACATACATATACATACAACTACACACACCCATCTACACCCATTCTCATCTCTTTCCGCCCAATCTCTCTACTACAACTTACCACCACACACACCTTCAATTCCATGGCACCCAAGAGAGCTAGAAGATCCGAGAGTAGTAGTGTACAAGCCCAATCCACGGATTCATCGGGTATGGGTTCCGGGGTTAACAAGTTCACAACTCCGGAAGCGCAAGAGAAGTTTACTAGGCTTATGGGTAAGCCAATTGCTAAGGAGAGGGGTTTCTTGCCTTCACCGGGTGATGGTGGGTTGTTGCAGATGATTCAAAGTAGGGGGTGGGAGTCGTATTGTGAGGCACCGGAGGCGGTGCCATTGAGTATTGTGCGGGAATTCTATGCCAATGCTCGGACGGATAAGGATGGGTATTCGGTAGTTCGGGGTTTGACTGTGGACTACACCTTGGAGGCAATCCAAAGGCTTATTGGGGGTACAGAGATGGAGCCAACTCAGGATGATTGGGTGCGCAAGGAAAAGAGGAACATTGATTTGGATCAGATTGTCTATGAGTTGTGTGTTCCGGGTACTGTGTGGAAGCGCAATCCTACCAATAATGTGCGCGTCTCTTTCCCGGCATCTGCTATGAACAGGTATGCCCGAGTTTGGAACCTGTTCATTTGTGCTAGTATTATGCCATCAAGGCACCCACACGATGTCAATGTTGTTCGCGCTATACTATTGTTTGGGATTCTGAGTGGGGAGTATGTGGATATTGCATATGTCATCCATCAGAACATTCTGAGATTTCTGAAGAGTCGCACTAGTGTGGTCATACCTCATGCAACAATAGTGACTAAGTTGTGTACGGCGGTGGGTGTTCGTTGGTCGGTTGAGGAGCAGTTGCAGATGCCAAGTGCTGCTATTGATCATGTTATTATCGAGCGGTTACCTGAGTGGGCTGGTGGCTAGGAAGCACGGACACGGCAAAAAGGCTGCCGTATGCGTGTCGGACACGGCTGACACGGGGACACGGCTAAGTACGTATTCGATACGCCATGTGGCGTGTCGGAACGCAAATGCAGCCGACATGCAAGCAAAACCTCTGCCCAACTTTAAAAAAGGCCCAGCAATGTTTATAACCTAACACCAGTTGTCTTTTATATGTATATAAATTCTATATGTATATAAATGTTTAGCTATCTCCCTCTGTTTTTCGTCTCTCAATGGATATATATCAGAAAAGCCTATATATACATACATTCTATATATCTATTTGCTAAAGATCACTTGATTATATTAATATACGAGTGGGACAATGAGTTCAAGTGCGAAGTTGTTTAATATTCAACATATATAAATTTAATATTTTATATTACTATTTTTTTTTTTTGCCGTGTCCCGTATCGAGGACTCTTCGCTAATTGGCGAATCCCCGTATCCCCTGTCCCGTGTCGCTGTACCCAAGTTGGTGATTCCTAGGCTGGTGGCCTACCCCACCCTAGGGGGTTGGCTTATAGGGATCCCAGGGGAAGACGTGCCAGGCCACCACCTCCGGCGTCACCAGATCGAGCGCCAGCTTCACCAGATCGAGCTAGAGCTGGGCCTTCTCGGATGGTGGACTGCTCTAGTATTGGAGGCAGTGGTTCCAGTGAGTCGCAGTATAAGAGGCTTGCTAGGTGCATGGATACTATGCATGATATGCATAGCCGTTTTGCTAGGGATTTGACACAAGCTTTGGGGACTGCTTTTCGTGCTACAGGTGTAGACGTTGAGTGGTCTGTGTTCGGTGCTGACATGGTTTATCCTCTGGCTGACTCTTCACCCGATGAGGGTGAGGAGAGTGATCGTTCCGACTCCTTCTAGGTACATTCGATCCTTTTTATCACCTTCAATGAGGGCATTGAAGATTTGAAGTTTGGGGGTGGTAATCTAAGGACTAGTAGTAGTGTGTGTTCATATAGGTTGCATGATGCATTTAGTTTAGCATATTATCTCATATAGTTTGCATATTAGTACGTGTTTTTTTTATTATATATATATATATATATATATATATATATATATATATATGCTTGTGTTTAGTATGTGTTAGTAGTTTCATATAGTTGCATTTGCATGAATCTTGAAGTTGTGTTCCAAGTTGATTTCCTATGATGAGTTTATGTGCATAATTTCTTGGCTAGTAGTCTTGATCATCTATGATGCCGTGTTATTTGGAAACTGCTTGTGTGGAAATTGTAATTACACTTATGCTCTAGAGATAAGACTTTGCCTAACTTATTTCTTTAGTCCTTGCGTTGAGTCGAGCGTAGAGTTTGGATTATTCCTTTTCTGAACTTAGAGTTTAAAAATCTTAAGTTTGGGGGAGTTAAGGGATGAATATGCCTTTTTTAAAAAAAAGAAATAAAAAGAATAAAAATTATCGGGTACTCCTTTGAGATCAACGGGTAGAATGCAATGTCATGTGAAAGGGACGATCCATGTACTTGTGCTGGTATTAAGTGCAATTGTATTAAAATAAGCAAATTCTTGGTGACTTTTCACAACCCTTGATTACTGGAGAATTACTTGAGTAAAAAAAAATAAGCAAAGTCGAATGGCGGTCGTGACTCACTTAAACTGAGAAGCGTCCCAACCTTAGACTTAGCAAGAAAAAAAATATAGAAAAATAGGAGAGGCATAGGAATTCTTTAGTGACCCTAAATTGTAGTTGACTCTTTAAGTAAAGAAGTGTTTAAGCCTGATTCTGATTAACAGCTCATAGTGAGGACTCTGTTGAAGTTTGATAGTCTTTGTTTTGTTTCACTAGAGAGCATGCTAGCACACACGATGCACTGCACACTTGTAGTGGAAGAGAACATGGCTAATATGTGAAGGAGATGAATGCCGAGATCGTTGCATATTCTGAGGATGCTATGTTAACAAGGATTACATTTCATGATTCGCTTAGATGTAGGCATTTAGTTGCATTCATGCATTCCATTAGTAGTATTTGTGTGTTGTGTCTATGCTTGAGGACAAGCATCGGTTTAAGTTTGGGGATGTGATAAGTGGATATTATATCCATTTGGAAGCCTTCGTTTTGACTTAAATCGATGAAATGGCCTCAAGCTTTTGATTTTTTGATACTCCCTCCGTCCCTCGGAATTGTATACATATGGATTGGGCACGGAGACTAAGAAAAGTGTATAAAGTAATGTAAAGTAGGAAGAAAGAGGAAGAAAAGTGGGTAAAGTAGTGGGACCCATCAATATATAATTGATAGATTTGGAAAAGTAGTTGAAAGTAGTGGGTGGGTGGAGTTTTTATATTATAAAACTTGACTATTTTGGGAAAGTTTTGAAATGTGTAGAATTGAGTGGGACATCCAAAAAAGGAAAGTGTATAGAATTAAATGGGACGGAGGGAGTATGTTTCAGTGTTGTGTTGGGTTCTTGGAAGGAGGATGGAGAGGAGAATCATAGCTTCAAGTGAAAAAAAAGGGCGAAGCAATCGGATGCACGAGGAGAAAGATACGGACGCGCAAAGGTTGGATGTCAGGGCTGCTGAGTTGGCGCGGCCGCCCCGTTGGCGCGCCCGCCGCACAATTTGTGCGCGATTTTAGGCCCGTTTTGCCCGTTTTTGATCCGTTTGAAGGCCCGTTTGCTGGGGAAGTTAAAGAAAGGCTTGAGGGACTTAAAACATAACTTAGAAACATTCTAAGGAGCACGTGATGGCTACGGAGAAGATCAAGATCGAATTTCATAGTTTTACTTTTGTAATTTTTTGAAGTAGGCGTAACTTTGGATTTGTTTCTTAACGCTTATTCTCATACTTTGACTTTGTTTTTCCTATTCAGTACCATGTTTACTCTTATTCCCATGATGATGAGAAGTTCGATTATGAACTAATCATTATCGTGGGATTTTGGCAGATTTATATATGGATTTCTGTAGTTAATTTGCCTAAATTATTTGTGTGATGAATGTTGATTTCTTCGTATTGGTTGTACTTATTCGTCTTGGATGCGTAGCTAACATCTTAGATTGTTTGTTAATCTTTATTGAAGCGACAGTGGATATATTGCTTTAGAACTTGCCATGCGAACATAGGATTATGTATTCGATATACATGATTAGTGGTGTGATTTTAACCATCTTGCATCGCCCTATGTAATCTTGATAGATAACTTGTTCTTTAACCGTTATGTTTTCAAATTCTATAGACATATAGGGTCTAAGCATAATTGGTGTCTGTTTACCTTCTATCTTAATTGTGGATATGTAGCAGTATGGTGCACGTATAACGACAGTTAGCGTGTATCGGTTTCGTGTTATCTGATTAGTTATCAACCATCACATATCGATAAGGCATAACTCTGAAGGAAGTATATAATGAAGTTAGAATCTCATGTTTTTATTCTCATTAGTAAATCGTTAATCTCTTAGTTTATAATTCTTAGTTTCATAATTCGAATTGAATTAGTTAAGTTAGATAACCAAAACCCAATTTGTGACTTGTCTAAGCATTGAATAATAACCATACATTGTTGCATAAGTGCATATTACTTGATAAACCAGTCTCTGTGGGAACGAACTGAATTGAATTTCTATCCTACTTGTGGCCACGTACGCTTGTGTGATTTTGTGCGAACAAGTTTTTGATCTTTTGTCTATAAGAAAGCATATTTAACTTTTTTGAAAGGTAATTGTTTTGTTAGGATATAATGGGACATAAAAGGAATAAATTTGTATTGTTAATAAACATAAGGGTGTCTTAGGAATTTTTAAAGCCAATAATTCTGGTGTAAATATTACACTATTATATTGTCAAGTTGGAGTTGGTTTTACACTATAAGCTTGTGTCCACTTGGATGAAATGAAATCGGAGTAGTTTGGAATGAGGCTTGTAATGTTTATAATTTTTATTTGTTCATTAATTCCTTTCCAAGCAGTTCTAACTAGAAGTCCAACCCACTGTATTTGGAGGAATGTCCGTTCTTCTTCTCATTTCCATACAATCTTCATCAAAGAAATTTTTTACCATCTCATATTTGTTAGCTATTCCTTCGTACACATGTTTCTTCCTTCGCAACGTAACGTTTATAATTCTTAATTCCATCACCGCCTAATTCCATTCTCTCCAGGTGGACACGACCTAATACTGTAAGTTTTACATCATTGTAGTGTTCCGGTGGTTGGAGATGCCTGCCCTTACATCTTCTCACATGAGATATAGTGACAAATAACATGATACTAAGTTTTGAAAATTGTGTTCTGAAAACAAACTGAAGGTCATTAAGGAAGGGGTTTAAGAAATAGAGGCCAAGAGAGGCAGGGCTAGGATGAAATAGAATTAATAAAATTGGATTAATCAAATTGACACTCTAAAGTAAGGCTGAGCATTCGGTATTAACCGAACCGAACCGAATTTAAATTCGGTTAACCGAAACTGAAATAGTACAAAAAATGCTACCGAAAACCGAACCGAAATTAATTCGATTTTAAAACCGAACCGAAATTAATATTTCGGTTTTTACCGAAAACCGAAGTTTTAAACCGAAATTTGACCAAATCTTGAATTACAGAAACAAAGGCAGAAATTAGAAGATAGCAGTGAAGTGTAGATAGCATTTCAGAGTTACCCATCTAATCTAGTAGTTTTGAAGGTCAAAAACACATAATCTATCACAGCTTCACTCATCACATGTATCCAGATTACGAGTAATCAGAAAATACAAGAACAAATTAAACACTTACGATGGTGAATCAGATGTTCGATCTAGGGCTCCGCTAGCGGCCTGGTGCTACTGATAAACGAAAGAGTTTAAAGTGGCGAGTGAATGAAGTAATATTGATGTTTATAATCTAAAATGTGAGTATATTTATATTTAAATTCGGTTAACCAAACGGTTATCGGTTAACTGCGGTTAATAACCGAAAAACCGAAAACCGAAATTTTGATTTTTCCTCTACCAAAAACCGAACCGAAATATTTATTTTGGTTAACCGAACTGAATTTTTTCGGTTATTCGGTTCGGTTATCGGTTAACCGAACCGAATGCTCACCCTAGTCTAAAGCCGGTCACTATTTTTTTAACGCAACCCGTTATATGTCATGCTTATACTCTAGAACATTTGATGCTTATTTTCGTTTCATGACTTTTTGATTTCGAATATATATTTTATATATCAGAGAGGTTATCTTTTACAATGTATTACTTGACCAAGTTCTTATAGCTCATTAGCTTCATGGTTCCCTTTTCATTTTATTTGAATAACAGTATGTGAAGAGGACTGTGTTGCGGGATTACAATGCTAGTAGCGCGGAGGTTATATGCGAGGTAAATTAATTTCAAGATTACGTGCATAGCAGTATGTGACAATGGCTTCCATATACATGCTTGTGCAACATAATATGCTATAAATCACATGTGCAGGATACTACTCATTTACTAAATTTTACAGCTCCGATATGACGTACCTAAACTATACAAATTTCACAAGAAAAAGGAAGTAGATATTGCTGTTGACCTATGGCGCTTTGTCCCCAAGTAAATCTGGTAGAACTTGTGTAGCAGTGATTTAGATGACTGGCTAGTCAATTTACAGTTGCATATCCAAAAAAACGAAGAATTATACTCCATGTACAACATTTAAGATGGTTGATGTTTAAGGTATACTTGGCAGATTCATCATTATTTTTGTTTTTTTGTTGGAGTGATTCCTTTTAATGTAAAAATATGCAAAATCAGATGGTATCCACCAACACTAACAAAACTCGAATAGTGTTAGTAGGTATACCTTCTAATACCTTCCAACGCTGCTGGGCAGGGAAAATTAATCATATCTATTTTATACAGGATCTATTTTATTATTAATATCAAAATCGATGGCATTAAAAGTTGAAAGATAATATGAAAGAGTCAAGAGATATATGACATATGACATTGAAGTAGTAAAGTAAATTTTGCTGCTAAAAATACTGAGTTTCAGGCAAGCTCAATTTTATCATATGAAAATAAAGTAATTAAAATCCGGTATTAAATTTACAGAACAAGCACAATTTCTTTTGTTATTTAATATAAATGGAAAAAACAAATCTTATGTGTTTGGTGAGGCAGAACACACAATACACATGTTCAACGGGCCTGTCTTCAGGCTCTCTGCAAAGATGCAGTAGTTGTTCAACATATCATGGGATCACATGATTTGCAAGGTCACAATATTTTCTCTGCACTTAGCTGGGGGTTTTCGCGGAAACAGCCTCTCTATTCTGAAAGTCTGCACTAAGTCCGCGATTTTCACGAAAACATTCTCCCTATTCTAAACCTATTCTGAAGAATATGGAAATGGTCACGGAAACAGCCTTTTCAGAATAGAGGTATGATCTACACACAATTTATCCTATTAGACCCTGTCACCCTACTTTAAGCAGCAGGATATACTAGGTACGTCTAGTATAAAATTTGCGAAGTTGTACTATAAATGATCTTTAACTCATCATCATATGCATGTGATGTTTTTAAAAACGCATGACATTCTAGTACATTGATGATGTTTATTCCACTATAACTTTACAGAAAGTATGTTGAATAAACTTCAGAGGAATACTCCTCAAATATCAAAATTCAAGAGCCTGTATAAAAATAAAAGTAGAGTACAGACTTTAACTACAAAAGAAACTAATAGCTCTTCTTGTAACAAAAAATAATCGAAATGCTACTTTAATCTAAGGACAAATCAATCTCAAGAACCTCCTTTTTGTAACCACCACGGCAGACACTACCATGAATATGTCAATTCTTTTCCTCAACCGCGACTTCAGTTTCTGTTTCCTCATCAGTTGACTCTCCTAGAGTAAAGCGGACAAACCTTCTCACTTTTATGTTCTCCCCAATGTTAGCAATAGTTAGCTTTACCAAGTCCTTCACAAGAATCTTATCATCCTTTATAAAAGGTTGCTCTAGTAGGGCAAGCTCTCCCAGCCTCTTTGAGACTCTTCCTTCTACAATTTTTTCCCTTATGTTCTCCGGCTTGGATAGAATGTCTTCTCTCTGCATCTCTAGTTCTTTTTCCTTGTTCACAAAGCTCTCTGGAATGTCTTCAACAGATACATACTGCACTTGTGAGCTGGCCACAACTTGCATGGCTAAATCATCAACCAATTCCTTGAACTCCTTACTTCTACCCACAAAGTCAGTTTCACAGTTGACTTCAATTAATACTCCTATGCGGGAGTCATGAATGTAAGATCCAATCCTTCCTTCAGCAGCAATCCGGCTGGACTTTTTGTCAGCAGCTGAAAGACCCTTCTTTCTAAGGTATTCTAGTGCTTTCTCAAGATCACCTTCAGTTTCTGATAGTGCTTTCTTGCAGGCCATCATTCCTGCCCCGGTTTCATCCCTCAATTGTTTAACCAACGAAGCTGATACTGTCGCTTTTGGTGCCCTGGGAAAAACAAAGAAAGTAATCACCATTCACCAGCTTGCATGATGCAGAAGAAGCAGATATAAAATAGATATCAAATTCAGAATTAGAATGTAAATATAAGGACCCATAAAGAGTAAATGAGTTATAGTATAATCCAGGGTAACAGAAACAGAATATAAATGATATTATCAGTTCATTGTATTCATTTTCTACTTAATAGAATCTTTTTCTATCTTTTCTCTAATCCCTACAGCAACTTTGCAAGTATACCACACTGAAAGAGAATATATGAATCCAGTACCAATCAAAACTATTGAAAAATAAATTTTGTAGCTCTGTAATCTACCAAAGGTCCAAAACAGACTATCAAGTTCTATTTAAAAGGCTCAACTTTATGGCAGAATGCCAACTACTTCAAGATCCACATATATTTCAAAATCAGCATGATAATACCAAAATATAATATTATTTAAAAGAACCAAAAGAATGTAGCTACTTACGATTCATTGGTTTCCTTGGTTTCTACTACAGCAGGCTGTTCCTTTGGTGGTGCAGGTATTTCCTTTGCTGTAGTTTGGGCCGCCACCTCTGCAGCAAAATCTACACTTTTCTTCTCCAAGCCTTCACCAAGTGTGAAACGAGCAAACCTCTTCACCTTCATGTTTTCTCCAATCCGTGCAATTGTTTGCTTCACAATATCCTTGACCGCTACTTTATCATCCTTAATGAAAGGTTGCTCAAGTAAAGATAGCTCTTCAAGCCTTTTCCTTATCCGACCTTCAACAATCTTGCTTCTGATCTGCTCCGGTTTGGATAACAGATCTTCTCTTTGCATTTCAAGTGCTTTCTCCTTCTCCACATTCTCCGCAGGAACATCTTCTGTATTGACATATTCCACCTGAGGACAGGCAGCCACTTGCATGGCTAGATCATCAACCAACTCCTTGAATATATCTCCTCGTGAAACAAAATCAGTCTCACAATTAGCCTCTATAAGGACACCGATTCTGCCATCATGAATATAAGAACCAATTCTTCCTTCTGATGTGGCCCTACTGGCTTTTTTATCTGCACTTGCCAATCCTTTCTTTCTCAGGTATTCCTGAGCTTTTATTACATCGCCACCAGTTTCTAATAGAGCCTTTTTACAATCCATCATTCCAGCACCAGTATCATTGCGTAACTGCTTTACAAGAACTGGGGATATTGCTGCAGTAAATGCATAAAAGGGTGTTGAGCACCTTAGAAATTTAGACCGGCAGAAGGATGCAAACTAACAAGGAGCTAACCAGCAACACTAAAGGAAAATCTATGACTAGTTCAAGCTGATGAGATGAAATCATTTGTCTGAGTACATTAGGTGTGTATTAAAACGCATATCATTTCACTATCACAGGCTAATATGTAGATGATTCTGCAAAAATATATATCCACATGATAGCAATCAATAAATTAAGATGTAACCTATTTTCACTTTAGACTTTAAACATTGAAGTTATAGGCTTGTTATCACATGCCAAAAGCTCTTATCATCAAGCTTTACTTAATAAAAAGAACTAACAGAGAAAAACGATTCAAATTTCAAGAATTTTATGGTTGTGTTGAATTTAGTATGATGCAGCTGTGTATAAACAAAGAATTTAAGCTCATTTGGGTGCCTTATCAGAATAGAATGTGGACTGTTTTTAGTAGGTTATGGAGGTCAATTCTTAGGAATCAACGATCCAAAAGTTGCAGAGGCCATGGCGTTCAGGGAGGCTCTGTCTTGGATAATAAAACGAGAAGTTACTAATGTACACTTTGACCTGAACTCTTTAACCGTGGTGCAGGCTATGGAGAGAAGAAAAGCGCGGAGATTGTTCATATTTTGGCAATATGATAAATCATTTCATATTATAAAACCATAACGAAGGACTTTAGGTCAAGTGATGTTTATATTGCAAGACAATCAGAGAATAGAACGATTCATACAATTACTAGAGAAGCTAGTTCTATGTCTTATTGAGAGGAATAGTTATCACCATCATTTCTTATTGATGTAATTGCACATGATAATCAATAATAATTGTTATGTTTTACTATAAGAAATTTAATATGTAAACCACATTACCGGTTTGAGTTTATAACATAATCATGCAAAGATTGTAGCACACATAGTGAGTAATCGAAAGTCGAAACATGCATCACAACACTAAGCTTACCTTTGAGCTTTAACTTGGCAAATAGAACTAACGGAGAAAAAATGATTCAGTTAATAAGAATTCTATAGTTGTGTTGGATTCAGTATCATACAATAGATTAGAACTTAAAATACAAAACAAATTACCCATTTGAGTTTATAGCATCATCATACAAAGATGGCGCATAGAGTGAGCACCAGAAAATCAAAACATGCATCTCAACCCATAAGCAAGAAAAATAACAGCAGGAATGGTAAGAGTCCAATCCCATGATGGCATATTAATCAAGATCTTGTTATTTTTATTTCACCGCTGCCTTGTCAGTGATCAAGGGTCCCTAGCAGAATCAAATTTACTAACTTGTGCCCATCATGACGATTCAACAAAAAGAGCAGTTAAAATTAACAAATTTACCTTTAGTCGCGTCTTCTTCTGGAAGAGCATTGCTTTGTCCATCTGAGTTGTTGATGCTGCCATTTTCCACCGGAATAGACTCCACATCACTTCCCACAACTGGTGCAGCAGGAGGAACTATAGCATCAGTGGAAGGAATCTGCACAGGGACTTCATCTGCTTCTGAGGAAGTGCCAATTTGGTTCGCCACAACTTCAGTTGCCTGAATTTCTGTAGAAGAAACTTGATGATCAGATGTAGTAAAATTTCCAGCATGTTATAATTTGTTAAAAGATTTAATTGATATAAAATGGTTATTAGATCTGCCAAACTTTCTAAAATGTGTTTGTTATAATGGCGCAAATTGCTGGCATGATACACTGATACATGCACGTGACAATTATCATTTGTGCTATATAGTACGATCAATTATGCTCCTGTTGAGATATTAAAGCACAGGTGTCATTTCTGTCAATTATATCACCAAGGTTGCATAGAATAATTAGTGTCCATGCAACAATGTTCTAAATTTATCTGACAGGATACACTTTGTGAATATAGAATCTGATCCCTGATAACAATCTGTATTAGACCTGGCAATTTAATACACGACAAGAAAAGTTAGTGTTTGGGTTTCAGTTTTGGTACACGAACACAAAAGTAGACGGTGAATTTAGCGTTGGATATGGGTTTTCATTTTATATACACGAAAGTACGCGATATACATATATTTTTAAAAATAAATAAGTATATTTTCATGAAAAAAATATATATTTACATATATATACTATATATACATGTACAAATTTGTACACAATTACATGCCAATATAAATATTTAATATATATTTCATAAAATAATACATAAAAAAAATGTGTTTTAAAATAAATTTTAATTAGATTTTATTATCATATTTATATTAAATGTACACAAAAACTACACGACACGTTTCAAAACGGATATGTGTTTGAAATTAGGTACACGAATCCTGAACGGGTCGGATATGGCTTTCACCTTCAAGTACACGAAACACGAAAGTACACAACACGTCACGCGATTGACAGGTGTAATCTGTATATAAAAACATTAAGATAACATAGTTCTATTCCTCTATTCTTTCTAGTAACTCTCACATTAAGATGGTTGATCAGGTTAATATATGTTCAGTAAGTGCGACTCCAAGATTATATGTCCAACATATTTGAAGTCAAATAAACGAATCAATTGCATAGAGAACTAATTTGCTCTTTCACCGTTCTCTAAAACATTTGATTCTTACCAGTTCAATCCCATCTAAAAATCCTAAATTGACACAAGGCCATCGCTTCTGATGATGAATACTAGATTCATGGTGCATAATTTAGTACTATAATAATTTTCTATGTATATATCACATCTTAAAGTAGAAGGTATAAATATATTACTAAAACTGGGTTGCAATTTAAAAGGGCCAAGGGTAAGTCTACAACCTTCTTTTGCGCTCTCCTCAGTTGTGGGAGCATCTATCTGTTCATTTGAGTCAGTACCGCCGCTACTTTCATCAGCATTTAGTTCCACCGTTTCAGTTTCAACTGGTGAGTCCACACTATGTGTTTCAACCTGAGATTCTTCTTTTACTATTGCCTCTTCAGATTCTGCAATGTCTATCTCTGTGGTGGGAGCTGCATCAGTCACCACACTTGTTGAAGATATACTTTCTTCTGTAGACAATACATCAGTACTTGCTTCTGCTTCTACCTCTGAGCTTTCCACTGCAGTATCTACAATATCCGAAGTGTCAGATGCTATGGTTTCTGGTTCTTTCTGCTCGTCGTCGATCGCAACTGAAGCATCAGTTACATCATCTTCAACTGCAGGATCTACAATATCTGAAGTGTCAGATGCTATGGTTTCTGGTTCTTTCTGCTCCTCGTCAATAGCAACTGAAGCATCCGTCACAGCATCTTCAACTGCAGGATCTACAACATCCAACACGTCAGATCCTATGATTTCTGGTTCTTTCTGCTCGTCTGCAACAGGAACAGAAGCATCAGTTATAGCATCTTCCACTATGCCCACCTCATCCTTGGAGATTTTATCCTGTTTTACATTTTCATCAGTAGAAGAAGCTACATCTTTTATAGGCTCAGCATCTTTGACTGAAGTTTCATCTTTTTCCCTTTCATCTAGAAAGGCAGCAATATCTTTGTTCTTACGAAACGCTAAAAGGAAAGGGTTTGAAGCTGTATGAACAGTTCCACGACTAAGCTTTGAGTCAAGAGATGCTACATCTTCTTCTTTCTTCATTGTCAAAGTTACCCGTCCTCTAGAGATGCGCAACACACGAACACTTACTTCTTGATCGACTGTCAGGGTGGAGGCCCCCATCAGGCTTCCCAATCCATCATCAGCCTCCTCTTCTGTAGGCAGGAATCCTTCTTCTCCATCAGGAAGGGAAATAAAAGACCCTGCTCTGGCTAGATTCTTTACTTTGCCCTGCAGATCTTGCCCCTTGACAAACTTCGAAGCTTTCTTCCCATCATCCCTCCTTTGACCAGATTTCTGTGCATTTCTCGGAGTCCTTGTTCTATCACCATCACCAGGAGATTGCTGTGACTTGTTAGCATCATTACTGCTACGCATTGTAAGAGATATTCGTCCTGTCTCGGTATTTGCTTCCACTAATCTTACTGTTACTTCTTGTCCTACAGAAACCACTGCAGCAACATCCTTCACAAAGCTATCACTCAACTGGGAAACATGCACAAGGCCATCTGTAAAAGCTCCAAAGTCGACAAAAGCGCCAAAAGGTTGAACTGATTTTACTTTCCCAGTGAAACTTGCCCCTGGAACCAATTCCTCATTTTTCAGTGGAGGGTAGTCACTCTTCCTAGTGGGCCTGGTGCGTTTAGTCTGGCCTTGTGTTGGACTGGCAACTTCCTTGCTGGATGATATTTCGCTCGTTTCTGTACCAGAAGAATTTTCCAAAGCTCCACTAGAATCTTCATCTGCAACAGGGGGATTCACTTCCTCTACCGCTACATCAGTGCCAGTGGCTGAGACTGAGCAGATTCTTGGATGGTTTAAGCGACGGCTTCTTATATGGGGAAAATATCTAACAGATGTTGACAGTGGGAAAGGCAATTCTTGTGCATATGAAATTTGCTTTGTATATTTCCGCAAGCTGTAGCATCTTGTAGAACAATTGTTTTTTCTTCTAATGAAATTAGCTACTGGAATAATAGAAACATTGCTTGTGGGACTTGGTATCACAGGGGTCATGTTGACTTGAAATGAAAATATTAGGTATTGCAGTATCAGCAGCTAGTTCATCATCAATATTCTACCCTGTAGAGAAGATTTAAATAATTACGCATACCATGGAAATCAAAACAATACGCAGACCAGTGTGACAACCAAGAACAAAATTAAAACATATGTGATCAAAGTTAATCTTGATAATAAATACTTTAGTCTGTTGAGAAATTGATTTTAATGCATGAACAGTTACAGTGAACCTAGTAATTATTGATAGAACATTAGAACATAATCATCTATCACCAAATGCGTAGGAAAAGATAGACCTTATTCTGTATGATATGATAAAGGCGTTAGTTAATGAATACTCAGTATAAGGTGTATTTCTGACAGAACATGAACACAACTTCCTAAAGAGATTTTCAAAAGATCTATGCCCAGGCACCAATGTAGATCAACAAGGCAGCAGTCGACATTATATCTACACTTAAATATCAAGAAGAAACAGCTATATATAGTAAGAAAAATATATAAGTTTGTGTTTGTTACAATACAATCTGCTACCCACTTAAAATGCATGATTTGGACAAACAGACGAATATAAATCAAGCAAAGAACAGGTTAGTGCTCAAAGTTGCATTTGCGGAACATAACAATCACAGTCATTTTCATAAATTTTACTAATGTAATTAACCAGTTGTAGTAAAAATATAAATCCAATTTCACACTAACCACATTAGCCCAAGGCAAAACCATAATGCAACCTTATCTGAAGGAAACATAATTCTTTAACTCTCAGCCCCTTTCCAATAAATTTACCAACAAAAACTAGAATACTCATGCACACATACATTCACTAAACCCTCCACCTATTCGTAAATTAATACAAGGGAGAATTCTCAACCTTTGAAATCGAAAAATAACACCTTCACCAACCATGGCTTCTACAAGAATTTCCCATAAACCCCAATACACCCAACACCAGAGTTCACAACTTTCAACCAACAATCACAATTTAGGGCCTAAAAATCATAACCAAGAACACCAAAATCCATAAAAATCAACAAAAACACAATGTTCACTAAGCCACAACCACAAACACACTGAAATCAAGAACAAGAATCCACTAAAACTTGAGAATTAATCCAAACAGGTTAAAGTTCTGACCTTTATAATGAATTAAGAGTACCCAGTTGTGGCAATAAACATATTACAAAACCCCAATGGTCTGTTCCACAAAGATTGAAGCTTTTTTGCAGATAAGTCTTTATCTAGTTATCTTGTTTGGTGTGTGTATATGTGTGTAATATATATACAAGTGTATATGCAGTAGAATTATAGGAGTGATGAAATGAAAGGTGGGCTTTGAGTTCCTTATCTCATCATCAACTATTACCGGTTCCACTTATGTTTTTGTCTGAATCCTATGTTATTTTTGCTTCCATGAATAATTTAGCTTTTTTTCATTCCGTTACCAAAAATTACAAAAACATAAGTGAAACAATTATAAAAATATTAATTTTTAAAAATTATTGATAAAAATATTGTCAACTTGGATTTTTTCAAAAAATATCATTTTATTTACAAATTAATAATAAAAATACAACTTGTAATTTCTGCAATCTTACTTGTAATATCAAGTTGCAACTGTTGCAAATAAGACTATATAAGTTGTAAATGAAAATTCTCATTTGTAAGCAAATAGTTGTGTTATAGAAGTTTCAAGTCGTATTTATTTGTATAATTTGTAAATTAAAATTTTCATTTGCAACTGTTACAAAATAATGTGACAAACAAGGTTGCAGAAATTAAAATCATATTTTTATAAAAAATTTATAAAAAATAATATTTCTAAAATATAGAAAGCTGTCAACAATATTTTTAAAAAAATTTCGAAAAATAAGACAATTGCGAGAAAAACCTCATATATATTTTTTAAGGGATATTATCTTAATTATTTGTAATCACTTTTTAGTTTATTACTGATTTATGTAAATTGGTGATTAGAAAGTGACAGATGGCTCAATCTTTTGTATCATATAAATATTTAAAATCAATATTTTTCATAACTAAAGAATTTTTTAAATTAATTGCATTAATTATTTGTCGCGTATAAAACAATATATTTTAAATTATCCTCTTAAATGTCACTCGGTATAATTTCTTGTTATTAATAAAATTATGTAGCTTTAGTAAAAAAAAAGAGATTATTTAGCTTCATTTTAAGTTGAAATAATTCACTAATTATTTGGGATTTCCTTTCTACGCACTAATCTAATTTTGTTATTGACTCTGTTCCACACATTATATTTTGAGACACCTATGAAGTAGAGTTTCATTATATTTTCATAAATTTTTTTCCCACAAAAGTTTGATTTAGTTTGTTAAACTTTAAAAGCAATTAAATTCCAATTTATGAGCTTGTAAGAGAATTTAAAAACTACTCGCGAACATTTTTGATATTTTTCATCCAAAAATTCCAGAAAATCAGAAAAATAGAACGGAACGATGTGAGAGACGCCACCTACACGCCCCTCGCTTCTCCTTTATATAAGTATATTGATTTTTTAAATTTTGATATTATTCTTTTTTGAAATTATCCTTTTTAGTTATAATTATATAAGATATATATTGACTGATGTTTTGTTTAGAATTTTTGGCCTTTGTATAAAGGTTTTATTATTCTTAATTAGTATTTACTTTATCATATTAAAGTTTGTTCTTTTGTATAAATGGAATTTTTTTGAGATTGTTTGGAAACGTTTTTATTCTCATTTACTCGTTAATTAGTATGTTAATTGTGCATTCATTAATGGCTAATTTGTACCATTTATGGGTGACCATGATTGATGGCTTTTTTTGGCTTGTAAGAGGCAATTGCGTGCCACTTTGTTGGCTTCAATTACGTGCCACATTGTTGGCTTGTTAATGACTGATTTATTAAATTCTCAATTTTTTTTTTTTTAGTGTCTAACCAAAGATCCATCTTTGGTTGGACTTTATTTCATTTTATCTTATTTTCACTTCTCGAATAATATACAAGTGTTTTTAATATTTGTTTATTATTGGATACATTATCCTTAATTTTGTAATATATATTAGTTGTTATATATATTGACTTATATTATTCTTGTTTCATTATTTACACTTTCAGGATGCTTGGAAGAAGACGGGTTTTTCTTTTTGGATATTAAAGTTTTATTGTCTAAATTTTCCCGGTCATTTTGCATGTTCGATGGTTAGATAATAAGTTTTCTTGAATGAAAGAATTATCACGGTGAATTGTCGAATCTTTTCGTTTAGATTCATTCTCATTGTAAAAAAAAAAAAAAAAACAAGTACTCGTGAACAATGAAATGATCCTCCTTCCCTTTATATTTGGGCTTGTCAATTGACTGTCATATATTATTCCGTGAACAATGAAATGGGCCTCGTTCTCTTTTTATTTGGGCTTGTCAATTGAACTGTCACATATTATTCTGGATATAATATGAGAAACCCATAAAGCTAAATCGGCCCAGTTTGCTAGGAGCTAGATCGGCCCAGTTTGCTCGGGGTTATAACTTACACGTCCACTTTGACCTAATTAATTTTTGCTACTGTTGTTTATCTAATTTATATTTAACATTTTCACAACAAATTATTTCAAATTATTGTCAATCTCAGTTCTCGAAGAGAAATTGAATGATACTCATCACTTTCTCCTCAGTACTTCCTTAACCCCCATTTCGATTATCATGTTTACAAATTGAAGACATATTAATAAATACTAAATATAATATGGTGTATCGTTATCATTTGATATATAATTATTATATATATAATATAACTAAATTTTTATTTATTATATTAGAAGTCAACGTAAGGTAATTGTTGAAAGTTGTGTAGGTTAATTTTAATTATCATCAAACTAGTATAAAATTTGTCTAAAAGATAATAAGACGAGTATTTTAGATTTTTCTTTGTATGAATAAAACTATTAAAATGGACTGATGTAGTAAATATTTATATATCTCAAATTTTCTTACTTATTTTCTAATAAAAATCATATCCCACAAATATGATTGATATAACTAAATCTTATTCAAAATTATTATTTAGGATTGTTATCGGTCTGGTCGAGACGTTAGCAAGTTCTTAAGAAGGGAACACATAATTTATTTTATATATTAAAACATAATATTTGTTTCTGAAAACCTTAAAATACATTTATTTTAAATTTTAAATATAGTTTGAATTTTTTATTTTTATAAACATATTATTAGATAAATTTTAAATTAAATTTGATATGGACTTCAAGTTAGGCACTGTAGTATGGTTACAAATTTTTCCTGAAAATTATTTTGATAAATTTAAAAATTATTTTTAGCTGAAAAACTATATTTAGAAAAAATATTTATTTATATTATAATTCGAAATAGAAAAATATCAAATAGTTAACATGTTTCAAGTAAATTTAGGTGAAATCATATTAAGGGTGGATGATTGGAGTTTGTTAAAAAAATTAGATGATTTCTAAGAGTGACACCTATATATCATATTTATATTACCCGCATAATCAAAATTATGAACTTCTGTTATTGAAAAAGTAAGATGTGATAAAGAAGGGGATATTTGAATTTTTTTTAATAAATCTGTTATTAGAATCCATACGCACGCATACAGACATAACTTGCTTTGATGAGTAACCCAAAGGTTTCAAGATCCAAATATAAAACAAGCATCTCATACAAATTTTTACTAGATAGAAATTATAGAAGCTGAATTCTGTAAGAGCAAGCTGTTGTATTTAAAGCAAAAGACACTCAACCGTGGATAGATTCTGCTCCCATACATAAATTCTTTATACAAATATTATATATGTATAATGTATGTATCAGCATGTGAAGGATTATATAATTAACATGTTTGCTGTGCATCTCCCATAATCGTCACTGCTTAGATACACAATATATCACAACTTTGACTTATGTACTTAATAATGATGATGATGATAATATTATCATGCTCGTAATCTGTTTTTTCACAAAATTTTATTCTCTCATTTAAATTCATGTAGATATTTCTTGGCATGAAAAAAGAGAGAGTTAATGTTAATTTTTAAGTATATTTTCTCTAATTACAGTATAAATTGTTAAGAGCTTAGGTAAATTTAAAATAATGATTTATAGTTTAAATCAATTTAATATAGTAACTTGACATTATAGATTATAAATACTTTAAATAATCATATATTGCATTTATGTTGTGATTAGTTAAAACTTATAAAGGCAATTATAAATAAAACAATTGTAATCATAAATAGTTATAAAGCATTGTGTATGTAAATTATAGTCATCTTGATCTTGATGCTGATATGTATATCATGATAAAAAGAATTCAAATACATTTAGAATATATAAATTTTTTTATGTATTTATCAATTATAAAGATTTTTTTTTACCTGCAAAAAAATTATATAATGTAAGAGAGTTCAAAAATATATTATTCATATTATATTGGATAAAGAGTAACTGTTAACTTTAAGACACGTTTATTTATCAAATTTATAGGATTCTTCCCTCTTTTTTAGACTATATACGGTTCTCCATTTGTAACCGAAGGAATTTTATAGCTTGAACACAAATTGACGGATACATCATGACTGTGGCAATTGGCATCGATTATTTCATATCAAAATCCAAGGATAGATCTCCAGAGCACTAGGGATGTTGGTTTTATTAATTTAAAACTCGCAACAAATACACAAATCATACCGGTAGATCAAATAATGTACACTTGCATTAAAATTTCCCTATACATCGAGTCATAGCCGGGACCATTTTTAGAATTCTGGGTTTATAATATTGTACCTTCAAATTTTAATACTGTCGAAATTTCAAGTATGGAGCTCGTAGCATCTTCACACGTGGTTCGGAACCCCGTTAGTAGTTTCCCACAGCACAACTAATTTCGAGTTGCAAGTAATTAAAAGATTACATAGGAGACACATAATCTAAAACAAACTATATATCCAGAGTAGTAATCTCGCAAAAGTTTTCAAATTTGTTTTGAAAGACAAATGACGTCGTAATAGTGATATTTTTTCTGAGAGTATAATAATTTTGTTATTTCTAAGATATACACCTAATAACTGATTGAGAAAAAGTCTCATATATCATAATTTTCACAAATAATGTCCGAAATACGAGAATTGGGAGAAAAGACCGCAAAATCTCACTTGTTAACACCAAATAATTCAACATTATAATTTTTGGAAGACAACACTCCATCGTGTTGCACTAAGGTCTAAAAATTCTTACAAAACTGTAATATTATCTCAAGTTTTAGTGTCAAACACTGTTTGAAATAGTGTTAAAATTTCGATATATGAAATAGTGTTAAAACTTCAAAACGTAGACCATTTCACGTTAAGAAGTGGAAAATGGATTAAAGCCTTAAAATTAGCATTTTGGATTATAAAATATACTATTTGAAAACATCTTTTTCAATAGTGATATATTTGGGACCTTATTTTTAAAAAATTGACAATAGGCCAACACATTCCCTAAGCATTCTTATTAAATTCGAATATATTTTGAATCCTAGTATTTCTCAGTTATTTAATAACGTAATTATGGAGCTACAGTGCTCGTGATTTTACACGTATGTACGTTTTGCTCTTGCACTTGTGTGTTGTATATTTGTCAATGATTTTGATTCTCTTCCCAGAAAATCAAATCTTCCTCCATGGCTAAAAGGGATTCACAAATAATATTATATGCTAGCGAAGTATCAACCAGCCAGGAATCCATGAGCTTCTGGTCAGACTCGATCGTGTAGTTTATTTTAAAAGCTGGGGACCTTGGATATTGTATACATACTGCACATGTTCTGCAAATTATAGTAATCTGTGATTGCAGTTACTCACTTACTCTAACATTTTTTAATTCAATGAGGATGTGTTATGTGTTGTACCCTCTCCAATATTCAAAATATGGTTTTTTCTGAGAGAGAATGATTAATCTTCGAGAGTCTCACTCAACTAATAATCTGCCAGGGTATGCTGAAGAATATGTATGACGACTTTCAAAACTGAACAAATCTAACCTAGAAATACTGACCAAACATGAGAGAATCGAAGACCATTCAGAAACTCTGAAAATATTGTTTTATACTTGAGTAAAACTCTAGACATATGACTCTTTGATGGTCCTCCTGTCCTGAATGGTTCAACAATTCTTCATCATAAACTGCATTAATAAGTTTTTTACACTTAATGTTAGGTCTTTTGACCATCTGGCAAATATTAATTTTTTTTCTTGTATAAAAGTATAACATAATTTTTTAAAATATCAATTTTAAATATGTGACCAAACCTCTTAAAGATATGCGTAAAAATCAAGCGCACTGTGTAATGGACAAGAATAAGTAACATTACTCATTAGGCATAAGACTGTATCAATATTACTCCTCGGTCCTTTCGTTTCTTATTAGGCCCTACTCCTGAGTTTTTATAGAGAGAATAACTTTTGAGTAAAAATATGTTATATTTGCATCTACTTTCACTTGTTTCCCTTCTTTTAAAAAACTCGGGAGCACAAAGAAGAGTGAAAATTACGTAACTTTACTTCTTTTTTATCTATTTTTCCACCCTAATTATAACTTGTGAGCAGGTGTGAGCGTCAAGAGCATTCAACCACTTTGCTTTACAATGAATCAAATATGTCAAACAGATAGAATTATTTAAAAAACCCGAAAACACCTTTGATGATTTGAAAAGCTACAACAAAAATAATATCAGAAAAATTATCACACGTACGCCCTTTAATTTCACCAAACAATATGAGTATCACACTGACACTAGCTAGGACACACCACTATAATATTGTAAAAAAAAAGTCTTAAATAACATGAAAAAATATCACAAACGATCCTAATTATTCAAAATCATATAAAAATGATAATCAACTGACATAATTAATCGTTTAACTAGAATCCACATTAATTATAAATGAGTGTCAATTATAATCGATTGAATTTCTTATTTGATTGATCACGGACTTTTAAATTCATGTTACTAGACCCACAAGCATACTGGCAAATCTCATCATCCAATCATCCAACGCTCCATTTTCAAAATAAATTACAATATCTATTAGTTTACTAAATCTCTTATAAATATATAAAATTAAATATAAACTAATAATTGTTCACAATTAATGTACTTCGTCTTGATGATTTATATATGAGAATAAAGTTCAGCACTACAGCGAAACAATTATATTTTCAGTACATTTTACATTAAACATGTTCTGCATAAAATGTATCCATAAGAAATTCCATACTTGAATATAATCAAAATTTATTCACAAATTTATACGATTTTGTATAAAGAAATTGTTGATCGGGGGTTTTGAATTTCTTAAAAATTAGAGTTTCAACTTTGAACAATTGAGTGGTAGATAATTTGATGAACTACTGTTTGATAAACATATATAATGTGGAGGTTCCGGCTATTTGATGAATATAATTTGATGTTAGGGTTTGTGATGGTTAAGTGCAACACATTGGTTCATTATTCTGGAAGAAAATGAATGGTGTATTGCTGTTTAAAATTTTACATTTGTGAATTGTGAATTGTGATGGTCACTTGTTTTGAAGAAATTTAGCACATAATTACATTTCTCTTCTGATATATTAAAATGTGCATGTATCCTCTTCAAGTAGTTTGTATAATCTTAAGAAATGCTATTGCACTCTAGATAAAAAGCATCAATCTGTAATGTTCCGGAACACGATTCCTCTTCGACCTGAATCACCAGTGATCATGTTCGAGTTCGCTGATTTTGGCGATTCACCTTTAACTTAAGCGATATAGAAAGAAAAATAACTTAACATTATCTTGATTCAAATTATTTTTAGAAACATATTTTAATAAAAAAAATAAGAAGATAAAAAAATTGGGAAGATAATACAGATGAAAGAAAAGACACACGAGAAAGAGATCAAGATATCGAATCACGAACCGCATTCGCGGGTCATCGTACCCAATTTACAAAAACTAGTGTTTTATATACCCGATTTCATATTTCTACCCGAACGACCCGTGAAACATGTAATAATGTTTGAGCCCCTTGAATTATACTCCTCTATCCGCCACTGGTCTAGGGTTGTATACAAATCACACTATATGGTTCAGGAATTGAGTTAATTATACTCAAATACTAAAAAAATACGAACACTTGACCTACAAGCTGGTGTGCAAATTGCAATTTTAATTCTTTCTAGGCTCTGGCCAATTCACAGGAAGAAACTAAGAGATGATGACACACGCACACATACGCAGAGTCCATAAACACACACAGCTCATCCAGCACCATTTTTGTAGGGATTGTGTGTGATTAATGCAGCTCCTATAGTTTTACACGAACTGCATGTGCGTGCAATCTATAGTAGATATTCTCCTTGTACGATTCCTCTTTCTTTCTGTCCACTTAGCTTTGTCTTGCTTTTTAATACTACACACTCTTGTGTAATATCATCCATTTTAGCGACATCAAATCATAGCTAATAAACATGATCCCCTCCTTTCTATACTATTTATCCCGTATCTAATTAAATTAACATCATTATTATCGATGCGTTTTTAAAAAGTCGCTGCCCTGTTTACAACACGATTAAGCACCACATTGTTGAAACTAGGGGTAGCCTCACCTTGCAATCATTGATTTGATTTCAACAGATGCACCGCTCCTTTCCTTTTGTTACGTAATGTCATTATTTTAATTAGTGTTGCTTTTGTGTAATATATTAAGCTGGTGTTCTCATGATTATTAATGATTTATGTGTGAAGTAATCTGAAGATAAATGATTACTCCCACCATTCCAAAATAATAGTCGCTTTGACTTTGTGCACGTATTTTGAGGTGAAAAAAAACATATCTCTACATGTTATTTTTTGAATTTTTTTTTTAGAATAAAAATAGAGATGTTAAATTGATGCCGCAAATACTCAAATTGATGCCGCAAATACTCGTATCATTACTAATCAGGGTAATCAGGGTAATGTTTCACGTAGAATCATTAAACATAGATTTTAGAACTAGTCAGAATTGCGCATGAAAAAAATATATTATTTATGTATTATATTTTGAAATTATTTTTAAACACAACGATGAAAAAAAAACATGTATTTACATTCAGATCCTGAAAATTTATGTCAAAAATAGGGTTCTGCGGCAGAATTTTAGTGATTCCATCGTTCTATTTTAAGAATTGATTCTCTCTTGAGTACGACCCTAACTAAGTATTAGATTAGTTAGATCTTGTCAACATTTTATTTTATAAATGACTTGATATTTAAATTAAATTAATAAATTTAATAACAAATTTTATACTCTCTCTATTCTAAAATAATAGTCACTTTGACTTTGTGCACGTAATTTGAGCTGTAAAAAAAAACATAATTCTGCATATTACTTTCAAATTTTATTTTTCTGAATAAAAATTTAACCTCTATATTTATATTCATAAAAAAAGAATTTGAAAAAAATATATATATAAAAATACATTTTTTTGACATCTCAAAATACGTGTCAAAAATCAAAAAACGACTATCATTTCATTCCTATCATTTTAGAATGAAGGGAGTATTAGATTAGAAAGTAAAACAAACTAAAAGGGGTGGGAGTATTATTTTGACTTCTCGATGTTTTTTGTTAATAAGTCACTTTTTATTTTTTTCATAGTCAAAAACACTTAAAAAAAGTTTTACGTGTTACTTCTAGTCAGACTTTTTTATTTGAAGCAAAAACACTTATTTAAATTTATCCGAACAGCCTCATTATAATCTCTTATTTAATTTTGACCTTGTGTATAATTAAATGTAAAAAGTGAAAATTAATGCTTACATAAAATATTCAATCGGGTATTATTACGAGACAAGACGATTTGTAATACTATTAAAGATCCTTTTAGCACTTTTCTCAAAAAGATATTAGGAAATGAATAAAGGTGTCACGATGCATAACAGTGAATATAAATTGAAGTATTCGTGCAACAAAATCATCATGATCCTACACTGATATTAATCATGACTTTTGATTTTGTCCTAAAATCTCATCTAATATTCTTTAACTACAAATTAAGATGACCATTGATTTTGTCCCAAGCAAAGATCCTGTAGTCTTCGTAATTATTTTAATCAGTGTTGAGTACAGTTCACAATTCACATGGTAGGTGGTGGTAACCAGGTTTTACTTGCCAAAAGCTTACGTGACACTATTGAGTTTCACGAAATACTTACATAATTAAAATTCTAAAGTAAAAGCTTTTATCTATCATAAATGGAATTTCTTTTTTCATTGAAATATAACATTACAAATATTCATCTAACATTATAATGGTTGATTCCATCGATGCTACTTTGTTTTTTTGCAAGGATCATTACTACATTTCAATAAATAAAGCGAGGCTAAATATGGAGAAAATGCAAGAAATAACTCCGTTTCGGCCTTTCAGGGGTCATGTGACCAAAATAACTATATACGTAAAAAGTGTTCATTTTACCCACTCAAATACACATCTTATACATGCGTGTGCACTTTTTTTTAAAAATGTAAAGAATACGCATAGAGCAAATGCGCATTCACTCTGCTCAATTGCCTCCAAGTTGTATTGTATTATTTTAAGCAAAGACGTGTAACAGTTAACCAAGTGAGAAGGCATGCAAATACTGTAGAATGACAGGTGGGCCACATGAGTGGTGGCATACGCATGTGGAGAATGCGTGAATGTGATCATTCAATACCAGATACGCATATTACGAATGCGTATTTTTTGTTTTTTTGTTTTCAATACACGCATACAGTGAATGCGTGTTTGAGTGGTCATTCAGGGCACTATTCCCGCACATGGTCATTTTGGACAGTGTTTTATGTAAAGTGGTTATAAAAGGCACTCACCCCTAAATATGTGTGTGGCACTAAATAATATTTGTAAATCTTTGAAAGTACAAATATTCAAGATTTAGGAAGAAAATGGTATAACATGAAAATAAATAAAATTCCATCATAACTGCATTCTAATTTCACTTGCATATCGTGACTTCGTGAGCCAGTGCAAGAATTTTTCTAAACGACCTCGTAAGCTAAAGACAACATTTCCAAACGAGCTACTACGTTTATAGAAAATGTGATCTAAAATGTGATTCCAATAGTGCATTAATAATTCCCTAAATTAATTACGAGGACATACATGAATTTATTAATAATGTTCAGTTTTTAGTTAACCAGTAATCATCCTCTTTTTCTTCCCTTCTCCTTTCTTTGAAATAAATAATTCATTTATCTTCCTTTCTACGCCCTTGTCTCTATTGTTGTATACTTCACACATTTCTGTCCCTAATTATTTTTTCTTTACTGGTTCACATGTATTATTATATTAATAATGAAAAATGAATATTGGGATTGTTGTTAGAGTTGACATACAAATTAGTGATCTTAAATCAGTAGGATCCTTTATGTATAATATACAAAGGAAATTCAGTAGACATTTTTGGAGTTGCTCTAAGTCTTTAAATATAATACTAGCATTTTAGAGAAGTTTACACAGTATTGTCTTATATATAAAAATTTTAAGGAGTTCAAAATTGTCCAAATTGATAGTATACAGTGGGTTTGGGAACGGAACTTAATCAGCCTATTTACGACGGAAATCAAGCCTACATTCCGTCGTAAGTTCCCAATTTACGACGGAAAACTTGTGTCGCTTTTGCTCAAGTAGTAAGTTTCGAAACCGTCACAATTTTCTACATGCGTCGTAAGTTTAATACAGCGTCGCAAGTACATACAAGCTTCGAAGTTGACCTGGTAGGGCCCATAATTTTCATCACAGTCTTGTTTGACTTGTTTGACCAAGTTACGACGGAACGTCTGTCGTATGTTCACAATGGGCCCACAGTTTCAGATTTTTCGGTTTCAGACTTGCGACGGAAGTTTTCATCGGTAGTTATTTTACGACTGAATCTGTTTATGAACTTCCGTCGTAAATTATTGAAAGATCTGGAACTTACGACGTATAAATCCGTCATTTATACGTCAAAAACCTATTCAATACCTAACAAACAATTTAACTAATTATACCAATCCATGCAAATAAAACAATCTATAATGCCATAATTTTCATTAACAAAACATCCCAAACACATAGTCATACACAAACAAAAGGCTAAAACATCCATAAATAGTCATACACAAACAAAATGCTAAAACATCCCCACCAATTCAGATTACATTCACACAACTAAGTATCAACCCCTAATAACAGGCATCCCCTCAGAGACAACAACATAGGGATGACTCATGTCCCGATCTTCGGTGTCCGTGCTCTCGTTACCACTTCCACCTTTATCATCCCCATCCCCGTCCCCAGTGTCGATAGCCTTGACCTACAATATACATCCAAAATAATTCAGTAAAAACTTGATAGAAACTCATTGGTATATTCTAGATAAAAACATGCACCGTGTGTTTATTTTTTGCTTTAATGTACGGCCCTGTCTATAATTCAGAGTAAGTTTATTTTTCATGTATTTTGTCTATGCTTACAACTAGCTGACCTTACTTATCCATTTGAACAGGTGATATAGTTTATACGCAATATTTAGGAGAATGAGATTGCCATATTGCATCATTTCTGATATAGCAGTATATGACTAACACAAGCTTTTTCTTTTACTCTTCAGCTGGTTATAGAAAATATGCCTCTGATATCAGAGAATACACACACACACACACACACATATGAATTATTAAGGAAATAATTACTATTAATTCTAAATATATATTTTATATATCAGAGAACATATATATATATATATATATATATATATATATATTTCATATTCACTATTAATTCTAAATATTACTCCCTCCGTCCCTCTCAATTCTTAACATTGGGGGACGGGGGCGTGGCACGGACTTTAATACTTTTATAAAGTATAGTTCTATAACTTTATTTAAAAATTTTATTTTTCTGAATAAAAGTTTGATGTTTAAATTTTTATTCAGAAAAAGAAAATTTTAGAAAAAAGATTATAGAACTATGTTTTATAGACGCATTAAAATGCGTGTCGAGCAGTGAAAAATAAATTTTAAGAAATGAAAGGGACAGAGGGAGTATACCTTATCAGCTCCAGGTCCGTTTGTCTTGTACAGATTGTTGAGTACTTCTACTACCACCTGGATAATTGCTTATTGTGTTTCTCTCGCAATTGGTTGGTAAATTTATGACGGAAGGAACACCGTCTGTCGTAAGCTCGTAGACAAAAACGGCCCAGGCTTCAGATCCAGACCATTTTCATTATTTTTTATTTTGGGAATTAATTTAAATAAGGAACTTATGATGAAACATATATGTCGTCGTAAGTTTGGAATATAAAAATGACACCGTACTTAGAATCGGAACATTTATTTTTTTTTTTAATTCAGAAAAAACAATAAAATAATGAACTTACGATGGATTTGTGTTTCGTTGTAATACCTTACAACGGAATGTAAATTGTCCATCGTAAGTTGAGACGCGCAGGTGTTCCGTTGTAAGTTATCCATCATAAATATCATGTTTTGTTGCAGTGTTAAGGAAAAATGTAATTCTATGGGAAAAAGTAAAAAAAGTGGGTGAAGCAGTGAGAGCAATCAATATATAATATATAAAGAGGGCGTAGTAGAAGAAGATGGAAGTGCCTATATATATATATATATATATATATATATATATATATATATATATATATAATGAAACTTTACTATTTTTAATAATTTTTGAAATTTATAGAATTGAATGGGACATTTTTAAAAGGAAAGTATATAGAAATAAATGAGACATAGGGTGTATATCTTAGTTAAAAATTTAGCTAAACTTGTGTAGACTATCCTAACAACAAAATTTAATTTTTAGCATCGGTCAAATTAAGTCTTTAGCGTCAGCATCACGGTATATGAAAAGAACGATATAAGTGCGTACTTTTAGTGTCAGTTTCAAGAAGACGTTAAAAACTGGTTTTCTAAGCCATTTACCAAAAGAGCTATATTTAATATATTATTTTTTTAAAAGGTGCTCTATTTAATTATTTTAAATAGCTAGCGAACTATGATGCTAAAAGTGTTTGTTTATACTTAAATTTCATTCATATATCCATACTATTCATACTTAAATTTCATACAACCCCGATGTTTATATGGTTGATTATCAAGGTGGAAAACAATATATTCACTAATATCATTCACCGATTAAAATGTGACTGTTATGCATTGGAAACAAAGATGCCAACTAAAGCTAGGATTATTTGCATTGGATTTTTTGATTCATACTTGCTTTAGCACTGAGCTATTCATACTTGCTTACACAAGTGTTCTTCCTCTCTAACGCGTTGTCTAAATATATATTCGTCAAGCATTTTCGTAAAAAAACAAATATACAAACACTTTCTCACAACACTACGAAAAATAAATTATTATAAAAACTTTTTATACATAAGTGTCTTTTTCTTTAAATTCGTTGTACTCTAGCATTAAAAACGATCATCCCCTCTTCATTATATTATTCACTTGCCAACAAGTCTTGCCAACTACTAAAATTATTTGCGGATATTCTCTCTAGCAACACAAATTTGAAAAATAAATATTGTTACAAAATGTTTACAACAATAGTGTTTTTAAGAATCTCGTTATTATTTCTAGATGTGGAAGTAACACTTTATTAAATGCAACCCATCATGTTGCTCAGTCTCATGCAACGGTGCGCATCATTGTCAGAGATATGTATCAGATGACGTCTCGATATATCACAGTTTTGCATGGTTTCAGACTACAGATGAAACGGTTGTCTGATATTATTTTCTTTAAAATGAAGACATAAAACTTAGAAGTGGGATTATCGAAAATTCTAAAACAAATAGAAACTAATCGCAAAAAATAAATTTTTTGAAGTTTTATGAAGCTATCTAAGTCATGATACAAAAGGGCCGTTTGGATGAGTTTAAATAAGTCCTTCTTGATTAAAAAAAATGAAATAAAAATTAAAAGTAAGTTAAGACTTATAAGTGATTAAAGCGTTTGTGAAGCTTCAATATTTGTAACTTCTAAAATGTGCTCATGTTCTTTTACACAAACGGGTAACGAAAAAGAGAAGCCAACTTCTTTGGAAAAAAGTGCTTCCCTACCTAGCCAAACAGGCACATAGACATGTTTGAATAATTTCTTTTATAATGTTTTTGAAATATAATTTTCTATATTTGTCTAATATATATATTCATAATAAAATTTAGTTTTATATAATTATTAAAGATATATAAAAAGGATAAATATTCAATCAATATTTTTTAAAATATTTTATTATATAATTTTACTAAAAGCTACTCACTAGTACGCACATACGCCTAGGGTTAAAAATGGGGTGGGGAAAATGGGGAACCTGCCCCAACCCGCCCCAAATGGGGCAGATCCGCCCCGCTAATATGGGGAATGGGGTAGTGACGGGGAATGATTTCCCGCCCCGCCAAAATATGGGGCAAGTATGGTATTTGTTGAATCCTCGCGGGGATTCCCCGCCCCGCCCCGCATATATTTAATATAAATAAATAAATATATATAATATAATATATTTATTATATTTAATATAATATATTTATTATATTTAATATTATTATTTTATAATATACAAAACTATAATTTTACAATGTATAACATGTCTCTTTATTTTCTATTATATTTAGTTTTTTGCTTTTAATATACATGTCTCGTATATTTTTATTAAATTCTGAAGAAAAAATTACTAAATTTAGTGTAATATTATAACAGCGGCGCGGGGCGAAATTATATTAAATCCCCGGTGGGGCGGGGATGGGGATTAAAAATAAATCCCCGCGGGGAATGGGGCGGGAACGGGACAGGAAAAATATATATGGGGCGGGGCTGGGAAATGAAGTCCCCGCCCCGAACCCGCCCCATTTTTAACCCTGATACGCCTTTCACTTGCATGTACACTGACACGTATTAATTCGCACAGAAATTGATGCTAATTAAATGTATGCCGATCTCTTGAAGCGAGTCATAATGATCAACTGACAAGAAGATCCAAGAGCGAAAATGTTCATGATGCATGTCTGCTAATAATTAGGTATTGATTGATGAGGGTACATGATATTGTTGATACCTTTAAACACAGAGATAGGCTTACAGATCTAATCTTCATATATTATTATTATACTCCCTCTGTCCCTCTCATTTGTTTACAGTTACTATTTTGAGATGTCCTTCTCATTTCTTTACATTACCATAAATAATAAGTTTTTCTCATCATTACACCCAATATCTTCCCCCACTATCTCAAATTTAACAATAAAAACTACTATTACACCCACTACTTTCCTTCACTATCTCAAATCTATTATTAAATATTGATAGGTCCCATCACTTTACCCACTTTTCATCTAACTTTACTCATTTTTCATACATTGTCTTGGTCTCCGTGTCCCCCTCCAATGTAAACAATTGAGGGGGACGGAGGGAGTATTAGATTTAAGTCCTGGTCTCGAATTATAAACATGCATGAAAACAATTAAAGAGCAAGTAATGTTATACAATTTTAAGTCTTTGAGCTTTAAATTTTTTCGACGAACTCAAATCAATGCAATTATAATATAATTTCACTCCAATATTTTCGGTCGCACTTCAAAATATTCACTTTACAGAATGATGGGGAAGTGAAAGAGCGGGGCGAATGTAGGCTGACTTGCAGCTTGAAAGTAGCACGGGGACATCTCGCCAGATATGCACGAAAATCAGGATTGAGTCCTGATTTTTAAATTTTTTATTTACTATTATAATATTTGATATGATTATTAAATTATTTATATATATAATATTATTTAATTCGAATTACATATCACACACAGTGTTCTAAAACTCGGCGATTAATCGGGATTAATCGCCGATTAATCGCTGTTCGGTCGGCCACCGTCTCGATTAAGCGTTAATCGGTGAAAAAATCGTTTTTTCTGAAAATCGGGATTAATCGGTCAAAAGTCGGGATTAATCGGAAAAAATCGGTCAAAAATCGGTGAATTTAAAAAAGTGAAAAAAAGTGAAAAAAAGTGAAAAAATTTTAAATTTAATTTTAAATAAAATAAAAGACACAGAAAGACAAAACACATAAATTAAATTTGTTTTTATTACGTTTCACTCTTTTAATATTAACTTCCAAACTCTAATTACTTAAATTTGCAATATATATTCCTTAGCAGATTGAATCAAATATATGAGATGACTAGGCTTGTATATTGTATATGTATATAAAGGCATGTTTTGGATTATAAAAAATCATTACTCTTTTGATTTTATATGATTATAAATTTATACTATATAATTTTATTAATATATATATATATATATATATATATATATAATTTAAAAATAATATTAAATTGATTACGATTAATGATCCGATTAATCACTCCGATTAATCTCCGATTATCCGATTAATCGCTGGACGGTGCCCTCACCGACTAAGTCCGATTCCCGCTTTTTACAACACTGATCACACATGTATATCTATGACTATAATAATAAATTTTAAATTTTCTCACTAAATTAATGACATATATGTAATTGATACTCCCTCCGTCCCAAAAACCTTTTCTCGTTTGATATGTCGGGACTGTTCATAACAGGAGACAAATGACTAATTTACGTCTAATCTATAAGACTAAATATAGTCATGAGTGATCTTGTTGGTTTCGTATTTACGAGTACTTTAATACAGTGAAATTTTTATATTTAATACTAATATAAAATTAAAGATATTAATGATCAAAAGTGTGTGTTGGCAAACGTGAAAAGGAGAAACAAGAAAAATATTTAGGGACGGAGGGAGTAATGTTTCATATGATACATCATACACATATATCATTTACATTTACAGTGGTTTTTTCGATTTTGTTGTCCGAAACAATTCATTTAATTTATCGAGAGATATAATTAATCACCAAAATTGTTTGATCAAAATCGAAGGAAGCGTGATTCCCTCAAAAGTGAGAATAATCGGTATCTTAAGACTATATACTCTTGTGAGTCATTCTCGTTCAGGACTTTATTATAATTAAAGCAAAAAGAACGACAACAAAATTCCATAGTTTATCGATTAAAGTTGAATACTTGAATGATTTGATGAAAACTGACTGTATGATGTTATATCACCAGTGAAAAAGTCCCTTTAACGTAATTTGAGATCAAAATATGCGATAAAGCAGTTAAAAATGATTTGACACAACTAAGCATTTCTTCGGTTACTTTAAAAAATTCGTAACACCTGAATATATGAAAATAGTTCAATTAAAAATTTGTACTCCGTCTGTCACGTCTAGTGGCGTATTTAGAATCTTAACAAGGAGGGGGCTTCATTAATATTAAAAAAAAAAATTATTACAAGTTGAATCTTACGAAAGGGGAGGTAAGCAGTGAAGCATTGAACTACTTTAATCGAGCACGAGCAAAAAAAACACAATTTTTATTAATTCATTCACTTCACCGACGAGCAACAAAACATAATTTTTTTTTTAATTTATTCACTTCACCAACGGTAGCGAGAGAGCATATATATTATAGTAAATTCTTTAGTCAATGAGCTGAACTTGCAATACAAATGAACTGAGTTCAAAATAATTGTAAACAGGCTCAAAATAATTGCGATGAGCTCATTTATAAAATACAAAAAAATTGAAGTTGTTATGAATTCAGGGGTGGGTTCAAGCCCCCATATGTATATGTCAATTTGTAAAACATATAATCTCTTTTGCCGCAGCTAGAAATTAGAATATTGTTGCAAGGGCGGACAAATTAGCAAGGATGAAGGAACTACAAAAATCAGATTAGTCACTTATAATCTCCGACCGATCTATATAGTATATACTTACTACAGATCACTCTGCTTTAATTGGTTGAACTGAACTGATGGGCTTTGTTCCGATGGTTGTAAAGTTCACATGGTTGTATAAGAAATGAGATTGATCTTCACTTTCCACCACATCCAACTCATTTAAAATTACCCACAAATCATGCATGAAACAGCTCAATTAGATTTGGTGCATGGCAACCCACATTTGTTTAATCATATCCATCATACATATAAGAAGCAACTATGTATATGATAATATATGTACTATATAATATCAATTAAAATACAAGTAGTAATTTGAAAGATTATATTATATATTTTAAAATAGAAGTGGTACTTTGAAAGATTATATTAAAATACAAGTAGTAAAAATGGTACACCAAATTTATGAACACAATCGAGAAACAATCAGCAAAACCCTTCAGACTTTAATAAAATTTTCATTTCAAATTTTCAGTATCTCATGACTTAAGTGCCATAGACATCATTTAGAAATTAATCGAATGATTGAGAATTAATTAAAATATCAAACGTCAATTAAATATAATAAATATAATCATATTTAAGTTATTAAACTTACTTCAAATATATGTATAGTGATTCATCAGATTTTAGGTTCATGTCCATTTATCAAATTATGTGGCACTGATAAATAATATGCATGATCTTTTCAAAATGTCAACTCATAGCCGACTTAGTCAATTTAACTAAATCAAGTATTATTAACTCTGATTAATCAACAATATTTTTTTATTAATACTCATCTTGATAAAATTATATGATATATAAATAAAATCTCCAATTTAACAGCAATGATCCAACATTGATACGCATATTTATTTTTCCTTACTTGCTAGGCTCAAATCCTCTAAAATCACAACACTGAAAATCTATATATTAACAAACAAAGATATGTATATTTTAATCAAATAGAATCTTCACATATATAAAACCTATAATATATACTCATCCACATTACGAATTAGCTAGATAATGGCTGGATGATATCTTACCAAACCTTGACCACAAAACTACCCAAAATAACCGAGCGGTTAAATGCGGTGGATTCTATAAATTTCTCCGTATTTACGCCAGTATATATTCTTTAAATGTAAAATCTTAGCTGTAAATATTAAAAATCTTAATATTTGATTTTATCACAATCGGACGATTAATCAATTCCTCGTAAGACAATCCCTATAAAATTGCTATAAGATTTCTAGAATCTATAAATTAAATATAATGCTTGGTCCAACATTATACGATTCTTAATAAGTTTTAACTTCCATATAAGTTGGCTAAGCAATTTTATAATCAAGGTGCTTTAAGGTACTGTCAGCTACCCAATAAAATATTGATATTTAATATTTTGGTAATCCACACGAGCGCGTGAGATTAGGCATCTAAATCCCTGGCTAATCCGTGTGCTAAATGCAGTACAGATACAGAATTAAAAAAAAAAGGAAATATTTAGGTACGCGCTGGAGGAGAGAATCGGGCAATAAATGTGGGGATTATTGCGAATATTATAATGTAAATATTAAAATATCAGTTACGATCAAAGACAATCACTTTCATGTTTGAGTCTCGAAAGTCCATCACAAAAGGAAATAAATAATGGGGAAGATAAGCTTGAAAAGAATAGCATAAAATCTAGGTGTATAAATAGGAAAATATATATGATATGAATCTACATGAAATCTGATCCAGCGATGCACTAAATATATTCACAGCTGCTTGCTAGGGATACAAAGCGTTGACAGCTTTATAAGGAGGGCCTTGTTCATCAGATCTCCTTAAAATTTTATTTTTTGCTTTCTTTCAGAATTTCTCTGGTTCGAGTTGAGAAACTGTATTTGGAGAGGATGGGGAGCAATTATTGCGGCGAGGCTGAGAGATCAGGAGGGTCATCGTCGAGGAAAGGGAAGAAGAACGGTTCCGATAAGCCGAAGCAGCCGCAGAGAGGCTTGGGAGTTGCTCAGCTGGAGAAAATTAGGCTCCATAGTCAAATGGGTCGTGGTGCTTTTGTTCATCCCAATTCTATTCAGACACCCTTTCCTGTTACTAATTACCCTATTCAGGTTTGATTTTCTTTTAGTGTGTGTGCTGATTGTTTCAGTTTTTTTGATTTTTTTTGTTGATGTGTATACTAATTATTGATGTTTTTTTTGTTTGTGTGAATTGCAGGAGGATGTGAGACTGCACACAGCTTATCAATCATCGTCGTCGTCGTTTTCGTATCCAACTCCCTCTTCTACGTCTTATGGGTTTCATGGTGCTCAGAATATGATGGTATGTTAACCTAAAAACACTCCACATGAGAGTTCTTTGGTGTATTGCGTGTGAAATGATCAAATGACTGTAACACCTAATTCTATTCAACTAATTCTTTCAAATTGGCAAAATAGATTAAAATTCTAGACAAAATGATCTTTATCCATTTTGAATAGAGCAAATTTCTTCAAGTTCATCTTATCTGTGATCTATACTGGATTCATGTAGCTAGAAATTAACAGCCTAGATATTGTCTTCCAGACAAGAAAGTTATGTATTTGAAAGGAAACATCAAATTCTCGTTTCTTTCTCTATTTGGCTAATCATCATATCATATCATATGCTAAGCTCTATCTACTAATTATCATGATGTTGAATTACTCTATAATGTCTGAGTTTTGTTCTATGTTCTCAATTCTAATCATTTCGTATTTCTTGTGCAGATTGGTTTGGGCGATATGGAAAGAGCAAATATCAGATATGGTGATTCGCAGACTGCTACTAATATTGCAAGGTACATCATATAAATTTATGATTAACTTGTTTTCCTTTATGATCCTCCACAATTTCCATTGTCCTAATTTTATGTTAATACATCTATGTATAACAGATGGAATGGCGCAAATACTGTCTACGATGCTCAGCATTATCAACAGCCATCCATAACCAGACACCTTCTAAACCTAGAATCCGAGGTAACTATCCATTAATCAGTAATCAAATTCTTCCACATTTCATGTAAATTGCATGTACAAGATTTCTAATCCTTAATTTGTCAACTGAAGCTAGTTTGTGTCGTAACTTCTTTTTAAACAATTGCCAAATTCTTCTTGCAGGAATTCAGGGAGAACAAGATGAAAGTTCGTAGTAGTGATTCAGCGGGTTCAGGCAGTCAGAACTCTGGATCAAGTGGCAGCCAAGAGATAGATTTGGAGCTTAGGCTGTCCCTCTAGTCTTGATTATCTTATTTTTTGTGATCAAATGTATGATTTGTTCACTTCAAAACTTTAAAGTTTAGCTTTATGGGATAAATTGGTATAAGTTTCATAAATTTGGAACCTCTTCATAGAATTTGATTTTCTGCATACATTAAAGCAGATTTTCTTGTGATATGCTGTACATTTTGTCGTAATTTAGGGAATGCCAACAACTTCTTTTGATAAATTAGTCTAATTTTTTTCGCTTTTATGTAGTTTCTAACAAGTAAAAAGTTAATTGGATAGCTCAAGTAGTTAAGAGTTTATCCTCTGTCGTCCCAGGTTCTGGGTTCGATTCTGACTCACTTCGAGAATTTATTAGAACAGATTCTCACTTGTAAGGCTATAATCCAAATTTGTCCAAAAAAAAAGAGTTAAATACTATCCATTCCATCGTAATTTTGTGAGAATGTCATCTTCTAGTCAGTTTTATGTAAGTTTTTCATCTATAAGTAGTTTTGATCAAGTATATATGCAGATTACAAAATAAAGTAAAATTGATACATGTTGAAAGTTTTTTATTGAATTCCAATCTATTCTGACATTCTGCCATGAAATTGTTGTGCTCAGCATTTGAAAACACTGCTTGCACCAAGTAAATCAAGCTTACTCTCATCTGTTACTAAATTGCAGCCCTAGCTAGGTAACTAAAACCATTTCACAGTGTAAATTTTTAGAAAACAAAATCATATTTCAGAAAATACAACTCGCCGAATGAGCAAAATGAAAGCCAATTTTACTCCTACTCTATACGACAACACTACAAGAAATAGGGGTTTTTCCGACTCCTAAATTCACTTCAATAGTCTTAAATTCACTCTAATTACTAGGATGGATCACCACCAACATTCTTGTTGAAATATAGCATAAGATCTATTTGGAACTTTCCTCTAACACGTTAAAATTTTGGATCAATTGGTTCTCAACATGGTATCCGAACTCAAAGTTTGGCTCGTGGACGTGTTGCGGCTCTTCCCAGGAGAGGGCAAAGAAGGTATATCATGTATTGACATATGTTCTAGAACATAGATCGGCACAAAGTTCTACATTTCGGAGTGCTAGCTCGCCGTTTTTGCTGATAATCAACCCGATATATATCATCAATCTTGTCGAAGATTCTTTGTTTATTATAAACGTGATCTCGCTCTCTTTTCTCTCTATAATCCCTCTTCCCCAGAACTGCCATGTTAATACAATCTTTCCACTGTTACATAAAATATATCTCAGTCTTCCAAATATCATTTTTGGATATATTTTACATGTGAAATCGATTCGAGAGTGAGTGTAGTTTATGTATTTGACTTATCGCGCATGCGCGGAGTAAGGTTTTATTTATTATTTGTTTTATTTATGCTGGTCAGCATTGAGGAGCGAGTCTTGCGTAGCATCGCGGAAAAACGTCCTTTTTATCACACTTGAATGACAAATGGCAAATGCGATGCCATATTTTATTTTTCAATTAGACTCATACCTGCTACTATTAATTTAATTTATTTTAAAACTTTAATATTTAAGCTCGGATTCTCGGAAAAAAACGGATTTTCGAGTAAGAGTAACTTTTCGTCTCTTGCATGGCATGATGATATTAAACACTGAGCTCTCTGAACTCAAGCTATAACAATTTGTATGTCATAATTTTTTTTCTTTTTCTGTCGTTATTTACTTATATATGATGCGAACTTTAGTAGGTGGAGATTCTAGTTATTATAATAAAATTTGTAGATATGATATCCAAACGGAAATTCTGAATTCGTATAATTGGCATTACTCACTGAATGATTCTGACATGCAGATACGATCAGATTGACATACATGGAACCGAATATCGATGAAGCAGGAAGCTCGTGTTGGATCTTTTGATTCATCTCCCAATTCAGATTTTCTAGACACTTTTTTATGCAAGTGTATCTCTTATTTGGATACTAGCTAAAGATGACTCTCTCGGGCCCGAATAATCTTATATATTTCTTTGATTGATCAGGTACATTTCACAATTTTAATATTAAGTAATCTCGTGTATCATAATTAGTGACTATTTCATGTTTTTGGAAAATATAAAACACATTTATTTGTATATTATGTTTTTAAATCATCATTTTTCTTTATAAAAATAAAAGATCCAAGTGAATATAAAGAAAAAGAAATATGTACAAAACTAAATGATACACAAAATATTTAAATGTATTTTAATTATAATGAAATAAAACTCATTTATGTTTTAAAACAAAAATACACGTAAATCACCCAAATACCAACCGAGCAGCAGATTATTCAAAAAATTTAATGTTTAGATTTTAGTTGTCTAGTATAGATTAGATATTAGGCCTTTTTCGTATTCATGCATATCGAAGTAGCCTTTCTCTTAACTTTTATTTAAATCGTCTTACCATAATACATAACATGCATGTTCAATTTAATTAAATTAATGGAATTTGAAATATAATACGACACTAGAATTTCAATGATTTAGATTTATTATGGTGATATTAATATTAAATAAGTATTTTAATAATATTTATTTCTCTCTTTCTATTTTGTGGTGTGAACTAAAATAGATAATAAGAATATTTTGTTTATTTAAGAGATGAGAATCTGGATCTTTATTTATTGAAGGTCCGAGGCTAAAGTGACAAAACCGGTCTCTGAAGTGTAAATACACTCTTGCAGTCTGACGAATTGAAGTTCACACCTGCGTTTTATTCAATGGGAATATGTAAGTTACCACTCCCTGTCTCTTAGCATGTCATTCACATATAAAATATGTTTTATGTGTGTTTAGATTACGAGGTTTCTGAAAATTGATATTTAATTTAAACGATTTTGATTTCCTAGTACAGCAAAGCTCAAAAACATACAGATGTCTCGTCTAAAGTATGTATAAAATTCATATTTAATTACCGTCTCTTAGGGAAATATCAGCACGTAGAAATGAAGATATAATAATTTTGATGTAATAATATAATTAGACGAATAGTAAGGTAAACTACCGTCCTCGCTAGGATGTATCTGGTGCGGTTTGCATCTGAAATCACAACCAGAATCATAAAATTGCAGTTTCTAGTATTGAAAATCGAATAGAATCAAATATTATTAATACGGTTCGATTTATAAAATGAGCTATTTCAATTTTATATGATGCAATTTGATTTTTAAATCGTGAATAGTTCTATAATTCTCGGATCTTGGGGATTTTAACAAGTTTACATATCGATGCGGTTTTTATTCGGTTCTTTTTTTTATTTGGTAGAGATGACAATTTCAGGTAATGGGACGGCTTCAGGTCGGGTCTTACCCGAGCTAGTTTTTGGGTCACCCCAAACCTAAAATGGGTTGAATATTTCAACCCGAACCCGACCTATTTAGTACTCGATTAATCCGAAAATAATCCATTTTAACCCGAAATTTATTAAAATTATGGTATTTGATTATAATTTTTATTATAATATACTAGAAAATATATAAATAATCATTTAATGAGATTATATGTTAACAAATAGATTTTTAATAATATATAAATATATAATTAATGTGGTTTTATAATATCAATACATATAATCAATATAATATATTATATATATATATAATAACATACTGTTTTTTTTTTGAAATATAGTCGATCAATATAAGCACTACCATCGAAGCACAGTGTTAAGGTTCAAAATATATTATTATTTTCTATCGTCTTAATCAACTATTTTGGCCAGTGGTGTTCGAAATGCTCATACTTTTTACTCATAATTTTTTTTAAAACTAGAAAATAAGATTCAAGCACTTCGTATATCACCGATATCGTCTTCTCCTCTAATATAAGAGGATGATTATGATGGAGATAATAGTAACAATAGGTAATTATATTTCATGTTATATCACAAATTCAAGAACGCATAAAAAAACTATATGCAAAATAAAGACGAAGGCTAGACAATAATAATAATCATAAATAATAATATAAAAACAAAGAAAAAAAAAAAAGCAATTTAGCTACAAAGTCGCTTTAACAAATTAAACAGTTGAGCTGCTGAATATCGAGAAAATAGACTGTTCTCAAAGAAATTATTGCCCCATTTACTGCGTTGCTACGTCAATGATAAATCTTCCAAGATAAAAACAACAGAAAACAACCCCTTCACAATCAGATGATACTTAATGGCAACAAACATCACAATTCTTCCAAAAAAACATACGCAAACAGTTACGGACCCAGAATCGAAATTAACTGGGAGCACAACAACTCTTTTTATATGACCAAAATCTGTCCAAATATATCGTATACACGTAATATTTGAACCTAACAGCTCTTGAACCTAAACTAAGCTGTTAGAATTGCATTTTTAATGAATTGGAACTTGTTTTTTTCTACAAATACCATCCCATTATGCTAGACTACAGGACACTAGTACTGAATTTCATCAAACAGACTTGGGCTCAGAATTGATTGGGGGACATGCCCCATTCCTGTAAACGTAGGTCCGCCTTTGGCAACTCATGCATGTCTGCGAGATGGGTACTGAAAATTTATTATTTTTATACATACTTCTCAATATATACGCGTCTTGGATTGATCCTCTGTTTTTACTCGATGTGGATCTGGATTAACAAAACAGGAAATTAAACAGAATATATTTTATTTATTATTTATATTATCATAATTACGCAATATTAATAGGATTTTTTAGTGTCTGCTCATGAGCACATATTAAATCTAACACCCTATAAATTTAGTTCTTGAATATCCTATTTTTATAAAGATCTGCACATATAATTACGTAAAACTTGCCTAACAAGGATTGTCCTATGATCCATACAAACCAGAGATATTTTACCTTCCCAACATCACTGCATTGAGGAGTTACAAGCCTCCCTCCGAGAATGCCATCTTTTGACCCAGCAAACCCTTGGAAATCATTCGATTTCACATATTTTTACGAACACACTTTCTCACAATCTTGAGCCTGGTTTATTTCGAGTGACTTGAGAGATAGACAGTTGCAAAAGCTGCGATCCATACATAAATAGAAGCATGTATATATGCAGTGGCATCTAAAGGGAATGCTGTATGCACGTTTGTGTTAGACGTGTGCCATTGTAAGTTGAGTTTGGTAGATTGTAATAGCCAGAGGACCTGGCGTTTGTTGAGTTATTACTAGTCCTTGGCACGTTATTTCCCTTGCTGCAAACGCGTCCCAGCTAGGATGCAATCAGGTCTTAATATGTATTGCTTTTTAATTATAATGCATACCTCTTCCTATATTACTACATCCTGGTTAATTAGTTGTGAAAAATGCACTATAAATCACTGTTGCACCAATGTTTTTATAGCACAAAAAATAACTGTTGTGCCAATGTTTTTCTAGCACAAATTTATCTTTTAAATGGATTACCAAGCAAGCAGCTATGCATGTGTAGTGTAATGTATGAGTATATGCGATTTTTAAGGCAACACCGTACCGGAGTTCAAATCCGAATACAATTTTAAGGTTGCTTTCAATTGGATGGAATGGAATAGAGGAGAATGTAATGAAAAATTGTAAAAAAAAGAAAATATGGAGAAAGAAGAAAGTATGACATAATAGTGACTAAACATAAATTGGTATAAATTTGTTATGATGAAAATTATAGGAAAACATGATGAATAAGCGCACTGAGCATTCTTTCCAAAAATATATGAGTTAAATTTGTAGTTCAAATAGTTGGAATGGAATTAAGAAATAAAAACTATAGACATTTCCTTCGATCACATCCAATTTAGAATACAAATTTCATTCCACATTCCCTATATTCCATTCCATCCAAGTGAACACAGCCTAAATTTCGGAAATCTTGAAATTTAAAATCGAGAAAGTAGAATGTGATTATTCTGTGAGGGAGGGCAACTATAGCTATTGTACTGTTTTCTTAGTTGCCAAGAGGAAAAAATTGACAGATGAAAGACCAAGTAAACGAATAATCTGAGCTTTACATATTATAAAGTGTATTTAGATTGATGCACTCTACTACTAAATTATTCTACGATGGACTTGCTGTCTAAAAGTAGAGGAGGCTAACTAACTAAAAATTCTGGCAAGGCAAGTTTCAACTGGACAATAATATATCAAGTTCGAATGTCAAAACAAGACTAGTCAGAGTATTGAACAAAAATTGAAAAATGTAACACAGTTCATCTCACCAGGGTATACTGCGGCTATATAAAGGCTTTAGTGACTGGGAAGAATGCATTCCACTTGCAAAGTCACCTGCAGAGATTGGAAAAGAAGATAGGTTGGTTGTTAATCAGCAAAACAGGAAATGGAAACTTTTTGGACTTTGATTGTTGCTCTTTTCATCTCAGCCGCTGCATTTCAGTCCGGTGTAGTACATGCAACATTCCCAAAAAGTGTGTATTTCAACTGGGGTGCTCAGCATTCTACTATGAATGGCGAAGATCTTCAGCTCGTGCTGGATACGACATCAGGTATGGCGTTGTATATAGAATGAACAAGACTCTGCTTCTTGATGTTGCCTTTTCAGTACTTGCATCCACTTCCTTGAAGTTTTTCTATACATCTTACCTAAATATTTTCTCTGTGTGCAGGTTCTGGCATTCAGACAAAGAGATCATTCCTATTTGGAAGCATCGAGATGCTGATCAAGTTGGTGCCAGGGAATTCAGCTGGAACTGTCACAGCTTACTATGTAAGTGCAGAAGTTCATACTGTGTTTTAATTTTTAAATGAAATAACACAAGACAAAACATTTCTGACCTTACTCGTGCTCACCACTGTAGCTGTCCTCTCCCGGCGACAAGCATGATGAGATTGACTTTGAGTTCTTAGGGAACTCATCAGGACAGCCTTATGTTGTCCACACTAACATATACACTCAAGGAGTTGGAAACAAAGAGCAGCAGTTCTACTTGTGGTTCGACCCAACAGCCGATTATCACAACTACACTATACATTGGAACCCAAGTGCAATAGTGTAAGATAACATCATATAGCTAAGCTCCTGTTTTATCATGTGCAATTTTTATGTTCAGTGTAGTAAACACCTAAAGTATCTAGGAAAAGTAAATAATACAAAGAAATTTCCACTTACACATCTAAACTCTTATCTTGCAGGTGGTACATCGATAATGTGCCAATTCGCGTATTTAGAAACTACAACAATGAAGGAATTGCTTACCCAAACCAACAAGGGATGAGGGTTTACTCCAGTCTGTGGAACGCTGACAACTGGGCAACTCGAGGCGGCCTTGTGAAGATTGATTGGACTAGTGCACCTTTCATAGCCAGATTCCGTCACTTCAGAGCTAGAGCTTGCAAGTGGGATGGATCATTTAGCACTGCGCAATGCGCCTTTCCCTCCCCTGCCAACTGGTGGACCTCCCCTATTCACAAGCAGTTGACTGCTGGTAAACAGGGTCAGATGAAGTGGGCGAGAGATAATTACATGATCTATGATTACTGTAAAGATGCAAAGCGATTCAATGGACAGATGCCTCCTGAATGTAGCAAGGCACAGTACTGATGGAGATCATCAATTGCAGCAGCCACCCACAATTCCAATTTTTCACCTGAGTGTCTTCAATTTATTATATACAGTCTTTAAATCAATTCAATTAAATTTCTTCCGTTCTTTCCCAATTTGTTTTGACCTCCATGGGAATACACCTATCTTCCTTCTTTCCCTTTTTTATTTAAATTTCTCCAAGAATATCACTCGGGCAAAAACAAAACCCAACAGTGTGACATGAAACATCGATATATATATATATATATATGTGAAAGCAAAGATAGCGAACCTATAAGATATTAATAAAAATTCACTACATTTAAAGCATAAAACTTTTAAGTTTTCACCTCACAAGTCATCATATCTAAATCCATGAACAAAAAATGTTAACACGGGTATAGGCATCCTACTCCTTGGATGCTAAGTAATAAATTACAAGAATACATATATCTTCCTAAACTAGACAATCCTATAGTTAAGACTGCACTGTAACATTTCAGATATTTCCTGATAAATGACCTATTAAAAGTAATAACATAATAACTTTTACAGTCATTTATGCCAAATTAATAAAACAATAGTCAATTAATAAAACTTTAATCAGTTAGTTATGTCAAGTCTTCTTCTCTGTTAGCGTATGAATGCGGTCTAGAGGTGAATATACAGTTCATAATAATCACTTAACAGGACAACATGCAAAAGTACTCTTAAGATGCTCTTGGGCATTTCAGTATGATGAAACTAAAGCATTTATAGATAGTGATTGTCAGATAGGCCACCCTGAGATGCTTTTGGGCACCTACAATGAGAGCCCTGGACTTTAACCTGTTTGTCAATTTTTCAATTGTGCTATTCAAATGCAATCCTATTCATTTGTATAGTTGTTTAGGGCAGCTTGGTTTCATCATGGTATAGTTACCTCAAATTTTAAGAGTTTGTCTATAGGGTCCACCCTGGCAACTGTTTGCCAGGGACGAATTACACACAAAACAGTTTCTAAGCCGTTGGATGATGAGCGCGGACGGCTGAGATTAAAAAATTCTTCTGTAGACGGACAACGCTTATTTACCGCGGTCCATTCTGGACTTGGAACGTACCACGGTAATTAAGCGTGGTACGTCCTTGTTCATCAATACAATAAACACATGCATAAACCACATTCCCAGATATAAGCACCCTATAGAGTTATTAATGTCCAACACTACCTATCTTGAAATCGGTAAGACTGCTCAATTCATCTTAAACACAACAAGCAAGCAATACACTTTGTTTAGGAATTAATTTGCATGAGGTTATTTACGTGTTACGCAATTCAACGCAATAAACTCGCACGACAAGCAAGCAACTCCAAATCACTCTAGTAACATAACTAAGATTTAAATGTTATTAATGATTTAAAGCCTGGACTGTTCCTAATGATTTCGAAACCACAAGTCATAAAAGCAGAGAAAAATTCTAACCTCTTTATGTAATCAATCGTGGAAAAGCTAACAAAGTACATGAAAAATTCGTGCTAACCAAAATCAAATTAGTATAAAGCTGGAAATGTGAAAACATCTAAGAGGGTAAGCAAAACACTATTGTCATTCGCAAACTACAGACTAGGGTACTTATAAGAAAGTGACGCTATAGCAATTAAGAAAACATAGTCAAACAGATTGAAGCAACATATTCGACATGTATAACACATATCTCTAAGAGTGAAGGCAAGTTTCAGCACATATGTTTGGTGATATAACAATAAGACAATTGGTTATAACAATAAGAATATTTGTTTTGATACACAAAATAATATTTACTTCAATGTTTTCGGCTACTAACCAATAAGTAATATTTATTTTGCACCCACTACTTATAAGAAATTATAATATGATATTATGATATTTTTAAATAAGGTTTTCCCAAATTTCCTAATAATGATAGTAAATTTAAAACACTAAATGTAATAAAATCTACCAAAAAATTACAATAATTGAAATAGTTTAATTTACATCATTAAATCTATTTAGAAGAGAATTCTTCTATCATCGTAATAGATGTCTCACGAACAATCGAACATACTATCATATCCCTTTGTACTTAATTTTGTTGGCTCTAACATCTCATAACCAAATGAATATCGTCACTAAACAATAATAGGTTAACACTATAAAAATTTTCTAAGACTATTCATATTAAATCAAACATATCTACATGTCAATTATGAATAGAAAATTGTCATGCCATTAATGTTGTACCTGTCTAATCATGCAATCATGGTTACGACTTAATTCTCAAAATTAATATACCTCGGATGATCAAGAAAAACCAGTAATACCTTTGAAATTAAGTGTAAGCACAAACAAATATTTCTATTTTTCGTAAACATGATAAATTTATGTGCCACCTTTATATTTAGTGATTAAACAGCACAATTATCTAGGAAAAAAATTAAAATATAAAGAACTCCCCTCTATCTGAACTCTTATCCAAATTTCAGGTATTACATTGACAATCTTCAATTCGTGTGAGAAAAAATCGCTTACCCTAACGAACAAGGGAAGAGGTTTACCCTTACGTACGAATTCAGAACATCCCAACTAACTGGCCTACTATTATCTTTTTGTGTATATATTATCTATATCCAATAATTTATAAAAAATTTAATGAAATAATAATAATAATAATAATATTTAATTGATAACAATTCAATTCATTGGTCATTGTCATCCTTCTTAGCTTTATAAAAGAACTTGATCTCGGGCAACATTTAAGTTTCACAATCTACTAGAAGACATATTTTAAAAGTATTCTTTAGATGCTTGTCGGCTTTTTGTACAGTGGAACTAAAGCATTAAATATTGCTGAAGGTATGATAGTCTACTACTCAACCCTCAGATGCTCTTAGGAGCCTACAGTGAGATTTTGGACGCTTCCGCCATTTTGTTATTCTATAGCTGAATTGTTATTCAGATGCACATTCTTATTTGATTGTATGATTGTTAATGGTAGCTTGATTTTCAGCATCGTCATACTGTGACCTCAAATTTGCAAGAGATTGTCTATGTGACGAACAGTTGAGCTGATTTAATTTTGTACACCCCTTTTTTAAAATATAAGCCACAAATTAAGCTGACAGTGAAAGGCTCAGGAAGTAACATTCAAGTCACAAAAGATCTGGATGCTCTATAAAAGATATTGCAGTTCCGTGCAAGATCTGAAGTGGAAACCAAATTCTTATATTATAACTGCAGGACTACATAATCTTTCCAAAACTTTACAGGTTAGTTGCGGATTCTGTATAATATGGCGATGCAAACTGCCCATGTGATGAATTATCTAAGTGGAAGATTGGGTGGGGGGGAGGATTTTTTCCTGAATATAGATCTTAAGCCGTAAATAAGCTATAAGTAGAGATATCTAAAGCCAATTAATAATAAAGTATCTTTAACTAAATAAAAATACATGTCATTATTTTAATTGCACTAGTATCATAACTAAGATATAAATAACAATTAATATTTAAAGCCTAGACCGTTCCTTATGATCTTAAACCATAACAATTCTGAAACCAAGGAAAGACTAGGGCCTCATATTATCATCTCTATGGTGGAAAAGCTAACAAGAAGTATATGTAGATTACTCGGACTAACCAAGATCTAGATAAAATTAAACTAGAAATACTTGAGCATCTAGGACTAGAAGGCTAAGCAAAACATCTTCATTCATTTACTCACTCGCAAATCAGAAAGAAGAGTAATTAAATGAAAAAACAGACACCAGGGCAATACAGAAAACATGGTCAAACAGATTAATCATTAAAGTAACATACTAACATGTATAACGTATGTCTCTAAGAGTGAAAGGGATTATCTACACATAAGATTCATGATATTAATAAAATGACACATCTGGTTTCTGTGTGAGAGTGTCATCAATAATCAACATACATAACAAAGGCATTAACAACCAGATTAAGCATACAGAATAACAAAGTAAAAATTAAATAAAAAACTAAGCACAAATGCAAACGAAAATTTTAAATAGAAAAAAACAGCTGCAAAAAAAACTCATAAAGAAAATCATTTCACCACATAAAGATAGAAAAAACGAAAAGAAAGCTACTTCCCAATTTCATCAACAGCCCACTAAAAATATATAATATACTAAAGCAATATACAAATTCGCCATTAAAACTGTACAAATCGCCCTAAAATGCTACAAATCCTCAGCCTCCTAGTATTACAAATTCACCGTTAATATTGTCCAAATCAACATTCATATTAATCCAGATCACATAAACCATAATATCATCATTAATCGAGGGTATAATAAGTTGTCTCATTCTCATTATAATTTTGCCTTCTCATCAAACAATATTACCAAAGATTAAATCTTTTACATGAAACCCAACAAATCACAAAAACCCCAAATCACAAAACAACCAAAAATTCAAACTTTAGTCAAATTACAAAAACCCATCAAAACCACTCACATAACACAAACAAAAACCCCAACAAGAATCAGAAAAGTACCAAACAAAGCCATCAAGCCCTTCATCTCCTCACCCAAAAGCATCCCCACCAAGGCAGTGGCAGCAAAAGTGGTGGCATTAGTCACAGGCACAGCTAAAGAAATTGGGGTGTCACTTAAACTAGCAAAGAAAGTGGCTGAGGCTGATAAATTCAGTAAAAATGGCACAGAGTATTGCCAAGTGAGTAAGAGATTGAGCCAGTTGTTGAGAGTTGTGGTTGGATGATGGGAAGATTTGAGCTTTTGGTCCCAGATGAGAGTACCCTTTTTCATGAAGGCGTTTGTGGCTCCCCAAACAAGGCCTACTGTGATCATCTTCTCTATATCTCCGACCATTTTTTTGAAGAATTTATGTGATCTCGAACGGTACTTGCATTAGTGTGATTTTAGAATCTGCAGTTTGATTGTAAGCAAAATATTAAAGAGTAATAATCAAATAATTTATATTAAGACGCGTAGTTTTTAGAAAATATATAAAAGATTCAACTTCTTTTTTATTTATTGAAAATAAAGACTTATTTTAGTAAAAAAATTATATTTATAAAATATTTTTGAATGTAAAATATTTTTGTATGTAAGTATCCTTACAGGGTTTTTGGGGTCGTTTGGTTGAGGGGAATCAGATATGGTTTCGTCAATTCCAAACTCATATCTGGTGTCTGGTTGGAAAAAAACAAATTTTCAAATCCATTTCTCAAATCCACAAGTTATGGTTTTTGATACTCAATGGATAAGGTGGTATGAAACAGAGATATGAATATCAATTTTATATTATACTTTTTTTGTCTCTATTTAAGCAATTAAATATTAATATATTATATAAAAATAATCAATAATACAAAAATATATAACAATAATATTTTTATTAATATTTTAATTAATATAAATAACTAATATAATTATTTTTAAGAAGTTGAATATATTAATTTCAGCAATCAACCAAACACATGATATCAGATATCATACCTTAAACTCATACCACCTTAACCCTCTTCTATCCAAACTCATGTCACTCCGCGAACCAAAAATAATTATTTATATAAAAACAATACCTTCGTATTTGTTCTAGAAATAAGTACCTTCCTTTTAAAAAATAGATTGAGACGAACTCGAAATTATACATTCAATTATGATATATATACATAATATGAAATTTCTATGTAAATTTTGAGGATGATAAATTATTAATTTTGTAAGGTATATCGTTCCGCACAAGATAACTCTCGGTGAATATAATCTCATCAAAATTTTTTGTATTATTCAGTCAAAGAATATGCGATATGTTGCAATATTTCTCAAAAATTTAGATTATAAAACTTAAATTCAAAATGGGTTTAAAATACTTGAATAAGTCTAATCTCATTATCCATTTATCCCAAGTAATTCCTATAAAAAAAAAAATCTTGTTAGACACGTAATCAAAAAAGATAATATTTAATTAATTACAATAACACTAAGAATGTCAGGAAATTTATGTTCCAAAACTCATCAAAATATATTCATTTTTCCCATATTACATATCATATAAGCGTAAAATATTTAAATAATTTTATGATTATCTAACATATTTATCAGTTACCATATTTAATGGTTGCCTTTCCAATTTTTAATGAAATTTGATTATTTTTTTTGTTATGTGTCAATATCTATGCATGGCCACGTGGGATTTTATTACTATACTTGAAATAAATATTGTTCTAAATTTTACGTGGTTTTTGAGATTCAGTTAAGATCCTAAAAAATTCTTAAATGACATGACTAAATGCGAGGGTTAGATTATAAAAAGGTCCATGTTATTTATTATTTATATGATCGATTAAACACAAGATTGTAAACAAGTCGAGTCAAGTTCTTGCTCATTGAGCTCGATTTTGAGATTTTAGCTATCGAACCGATGATGATCATTTATCTTATTGAATATTTTATGTTCTTTGAACTGTTTGCTAAGAAACGAATAGATTTTTTGTTAGTTAAGAATAATTCAAATACAATCGCAGTCAAATCATTCATGAGCAACTTAGATTTTATCTTTCTGTTTGTCTTTTTTGATGTTAAGTTAAAATTTAAATATAAATTTATTATATTAAAAAATCATGACAATATACATATCACAGTCTAATCATTTGTTTAGTTTGCTGAATAATTATTTAAGTAGGTTTAGTAGATTGTTCATGAATTATTTTATTTTTGATATTTTTCATCCAAAAATTAGAAAAATTGAACGAAACTATCTGAGAGACGCCACCTACACGTCCCTCACTTCTCCTTTATATAAGTATATTGATTGTTGCTCCACTATATAAGTATTAAGCGGTCATTTGTTAGAGCAACTTTAATTCAAACAATCTTGAAAGTTGTTTGTAGCCTCCACCTAGTCTAATTTATTATTATTTTTTTAGGTCTGTTTCTTCCAACTCACCTCCAAACAACTTTTACTTTAAATTCTCTCCAATACAAAACAACCTTTTCAAAGTTGTTACCTTTCACAAAGTTTTAAAACAATAAGGTACAACAAGCAACTTTGTTGACCTGCAAGTGAATATAATATTGATATAAAAAGGCAAACTGCCATTATTCAAATTGAACAACAATCTCTGGCAACTTTGCGAACAACGGACCTCTCTAATACCAAGGAATATGCGACACCCAAAATTTTGGACAATACTTGTCCAATGGTTCACATCATTTGATTAGTTTCTTAATTGCTGGACGGGAAGTAAAAATACATGGACGAGTTAGTCTTTAAATTGAAACTGAATGGTTCAAAAGTTTTTTTGTCCCCTATTATACCTAGGAACATAACGACATGACTTCTAAATTCCTAATACCTTTTTTAAAAGCGCATTTTATAATTATTTTTCTTTTATGTAATACAAATTATTGTTGCTGTTATATAAGTTATTTTGTTGAATATATAAGTTCGAAATTTCATTTTTCTTACATTGATGTAGGTCATAAAATTTGTTTGAATACATTTATAGATAATTAGCATACAAAATTTAAATTTATTTGAAAAAATATTGATCACTCATTTCAATAAAAAAATATCGACCATTCAAAAATATTAAGCATTCTGAAGATCAACTATTAAAAAATTTAATCATTTAGAAAATTTCATTCAAATTTAACAAATAACCTCTTAATCTTGACTTGTACATTAATTTTGACATTAGAGACACAGAAATTTAATATGGGTTCGATCATAATCGAACATCGATCATTAACCAATCTTATAAACCTACCAAAAAGCAAGTGTTGAGAAGTTTTTTAACCACACCAAATTTGTTCATACGATCCTTCATTGGAGAACGACTTTCAAATTTTTCTTTCTCATTTTTTAAATCTTGCAACACCACAATTTAGTGGTTAAATACATGATCTAAAGTATAAAAAGTTCATCGTAATCATTTTGTAAGTAAATAAATCCATCAAATTTGAAGATACCAAAAAAATTATAAAATTTAATATCAAAATGAAAAATGTACTACATTCAATAAAATATAAATTAATAAAATTTCGTAATAATGTTACACTCTAAAAATGGATTCTGCGAGTCATCATTCTATTTGCAATATGTATCTTGGGCATGCTTATATGAATGACCACTAGTATATTATCTAGACATATTTTTCACCAAACAATTTGTTCGTAGTTATAATAAATAGTTAAACACTGGCGGATTGATGAGATACTTGTATGCTACTGTACAATGCAATCAACTGTCTAAATATCAAACAAAAAAACTTGAATGTTATCTGTCAAACCTTTTGGTGACAAATATATCAATGTTATCTGTCACACCTTTTGGTGACAAATATATCAGAGTTCCATATATCCAACAACCATTCAAATTTATCCTTACTAAAAATGCTAAATCATCATACTTTTCTTTCAACTCACAACTCTTGTCTTTTCAATTCAAGATCAACAAAACATTCTCCAAATTCAAATCACATTACACATAAAAGTCTCATGAATATCATAATTCATCCCTAACACGTCTCTAGATACGACCACACATCCAATTTCAATAACGATTTAAATCTCAGTTTTATAATCAAATCAATTAGAAATCCTCAGAGCCATATTTTGACAATAAATTATAAGCTATTCGCCCTTATTGACATTAGTCTCCTAAATCCTTACCAAAATATATAATCACGTCTGTTAGCATTACGAAAAATCTTATTCTCTTTCTCAAGGACAAAAGCAAAAGAAGAATCATTTAAATAGAAAATTATAATATAATAGGGATAAGTTGTACAGATAGATTATAATGTATAAATCATTTCTGAAGAGACCCAATTTTTTTAGAGTCCATGGAGACCACATCTATGACCATTTATTTTAAATCATATCACGCGGCTGACATGCTTTTTAAAAGATTAGTTTTTGATTGTTCATAGTTTATGCTCCTAAAAACATGCAGAACAATATCGTAGTAGTAATCTGTGCCTGTCAAACTTTATATCCCAACAATAGTATGAGAAATTAAAAATTATAGGATACTAAAAAGCATTATATGTTCTGTAAAACTAGTAAGATCAGAACATGCAGTCGCAGATTCTGCAAACTCCATTTAAACCATAATATAAATGAAAAAAATAGACGATATACGCTTCTAAATAAATTAGATAATTAAAATCTAGAACCAATAGAACAAATCTCATACAGAAGTTCTTGATTGTGTGTCAGAGGATTTAATGAAATCACTCATAAATATAGAATAAGAAAATTAAAATCAACGCCAATTGCAAAACAACAAATATTAAGTCGATCTACTGATTGAAAAATTACCGATACGATGGAACTTGGAAGTAATGAAGGATGTATGTAACCGACCTCCTATAATCTCGTTATTGAACAATAAGCGTAGTATTTTTGTTTAGTTGTAAATTTGTTATTTTTTGTTTAAATATGATCCGTTGGATTAAATATAGATGGATGGCGTAGATGTTGGACTCCGATATTCGACAAAAACGGGACTCCAAGAAATTTACTCGAATTGTGTTTAACAATTTTTTTTTTCTACATGATCAAAACGTAATTAAGTCACTAACAAATTTTTAATTCCCACGTGCTACTTTTATTCAAACCAAACAAATTTTGTTATTATTATTTTCAATAAAAATATCCAAATAAAATCTGGATGTAATCCCAGAGAGAGAGAAAGTTACGATAATCAAATCACCGGCAATCAAAATTTACCCTGGCGCCGCAGTAACAATCACCAAAGCACAGTAACTTTATGACGTGTAAATTTCCCCTATCCATATTTAATATTCTTCTCCCCAAAGCCCCAACTCGCAACAAACAATACTCATCTCCAGCTCAAAGTCTCCCCTTCTCATTTCAATTATTCACCAGATAGATCCGATTGTATGTTCGGGTCGACCCGATCGGATCCCTAATTTAAGTCATGGATAGATTCATCGCTGGCAAGTACAAGCTCGGTCGCAAGATCGGTAGCGGATCATTCGGTGAAATTCATCTCGGTATGTTGCATCTGTATTCTTGTGTGTTTGATTGTGTGTTTTAGTGTGTGTAGTTGATGAATTGTGTGTTTTTGTGTGCAGCTACTCACATCGATACTGGCGAGGTCGTTGCGGTGAAGATCGTGAGTTTCGAATTCGTTGTCTTGTGTTTGGTTTCGGTTTTCGATGCGTTTTTCGAAAAATTGAAGTGGAATTTAGTGTGAATTAAGTGTTTTGATAGTTTGTGAGTGATCGTTCTATTATATCGATGTACGTGATTACTTGTATATTATGCCTTGATAGCAAGATGATTGATTTTACTGATACTGGCGGGGAATGATTGTTTTTGTTTTATTTGCGTTGAGATTTCTGTTTTTCAACACGTGTATTGAAATTTGAGGAAGAATTTAGTTAGTTGTTTTGGCGGATGAAAGAGTTTTGTGTTTTCTTTGTGAGGAACATATCATGATGATTGCGTCATGGTTTTAGTTAGTGTGAGAAGAATTTGTTTGGGGATAATAAGCCGGTTTCTGTTGTTTATTGTTTTTAATTCGAGGCATGTTTGCTATTTGGGGTCCAGACATATGACTGCGTGAATAGATTTTCTGGCGTGTATTAGAGTTTGGAATTTGTCGTTTATTTTACTTGTATGTGGTCTGGAAATTTATGTTGATTTTACTTGTATGTGGTCGCCTTCTAGTTTATTTCTGAAGTGCAGTCGTTTGATATTTTGTTTTTGTTGTGCAGGAGAATAACAAGACAAAGCATCCGCAACTTCTATATGAGGCTAAATTATATAATATTCTTCAGGGAGGCAGTACGTGTATTAGAATTAAAATGCTTATGTTACGATATTCTTTCTTGTCTTTTAATACGTTGCTGAATGCTTACGTTACAAAGTTCTTGGCTTATAATACGTAGCTGAATGCTTATGTTACAATATTCTTTGTTGACTTATAATACGTAGCTGAATGCTTACGTTACAAAATTCTTTCTTGTCTAATGTCTTATAATGTAAATAAGAAATTTGTAGTCACTATTCACTGAACTTTGTTCTGCCTTTCTAGGTGGTATACCTGGCACAAAATGGTCCGGGGTAGATGGGGAAGATAATGTGCTTGTCCTTGATTTGCTTGGGCCAAGTCTTGAAGATTTGTTTGTTTATTGCGGGAGAAAGTTCTCCTTGAAGACAGTCTTAATGCTGGCTGATCAAATGGTAAGTAATTAAAATCTAGTTGCTTTTTATGCGCAGGTGTCAATGTGTTTCTGTATCAGATGTCTCCATTCAAAGAAATGAAATCAAAATTGATTGAATTGTTAAGGATGGGGTAACACTTTTTGATGTTCTGTGCTTTTTGGACATCCGGCAAGGATGGCAATTTTTCTGAATACAATTAAACAATTCTCCCTCACCATGCCTGTCTCCCCACTGTCTACAGCAAAAATCCATTCAGCACTTAAATCCACTATGTAATGTGCTTCATACCTGACACAGGGTTTATTTAATACAATCAACTTTTGTTTGTCATTATAGATTACAAGGATAGAATTTGTTCACTCGAAAGGGTTCCTCCATCGGGATATTAAGCCGGACAACTTTCTCATGGGTCTCGGCCGAAAGGCAAATCAGGTATTTTTGACAATTCCAACCTTTATTTTTGCTTGTTCAAACGGCTATTATGTTTTAATACTGGAATGTTTGATTTGTATCAGGTTTATATTATTGACTTTGGGCTTGCGAAAAGATATCGAGATTCATCAACAAACCGACATATTCCTTACAGGTATACCGAATTTTGTTTTCTCACAGGATTCTGTTCTTGACTATCAACATCTCCTAACATAGCGTTTATCCTGGGTTTGGCAAATTTCTTTTGTTATTTTGGATTTTTTTTTTTTTTTGATGGGGAACCTTTAGAAGTGAACCCAGAGTGTGGACCACCCTACTAAATCCAACACCAGGTAAATCGAGTGCTTATGCACTGGTGGGTGGCCCTAAAAAATGTATGCCGTTCACGGGGATCGAACCCCTAATCACAAATTTTCCAACAATCTCCAAACTACTTGGCCTTTTATGACTTGAATTTGAATTAATGTATCTTTTTCCATTGTGCCTTTATGACTTTAATTTGTATATGTATATATGGGAGTTTAAGAAGTCCAGGACAACGATAAAAGGAGATATTCGTTAATTAATGTATCATTGTCTTGCTGCTTGTTGGCAAATTCATTAAAGTGGTTCCGTTCATAACACATGTTAAATTTCTACCATGTTAATAATGAAAGTTAATCTTTTCAACTGAACAGGGAGAACAAGAATCTAACTGGTACTGCACGCTATGCGAGTTGTAATACTCATCTCGGAATTGGTAAACATATACTTTAATCTTTCCTACTAATTTCTGGTATAATAATGTGATTACTTTATCAGACATGACTCACTGAATATCTCTTTTCAAAGAGCAAAGCCGGCGGGATGATCTCGAGTCTCTTGGATATGTACTATTATACTTTTTGAGAGGAAGGTATGCAGTTTTTTTTATTTCCTTTTCCATCTTACTTTTAACTTAATATACCATGAAGTCACTAACACATGGACTACACAAGTTCTGTTCACCTTGTCTGATATTAGAATATATGTAGTCTTCCATGGCAGGGTCTAAAAGCTGCCACAAAGAAACAAAAGTATGACAAGATATGTGAAAAGAAGCTATCAACTCCTATAGAGGTATCTATTATCTTTTTTTTTTAATAACAGCCTTAAACTGGATCGTGATTATAAAATTTTTTGCTTCTGCCAATTTCCTCCTGAAGGTTTTATGCAAGTCTCATCCAGTGGAGTTTGCTTCATATTTCCATTACTGTCATTCCTTGACATTTGATCAACGTCCAGACTATGGATTTTTGAAGCGACTATTTCGCGAATTGTTCACTCGTGAAGGTATATGCTGAGTAGTAAATGTACCTCAAGTCAAAGAAGAAAGTTGGTGGTGCTGCATATATTCTAGCATATGTAGCTCTTAGTTAGATGTCTAGTGGCTCTATGGTACCCTGTTTCACTTTTAACCGTATTATGATCTGTGTTGCGTGCTAATGTGCGACCGTGAGCCTAATTAATAAACCTTGGTTATGGCATGTCACATAGCAGAAGAATATTCCTAAGAGAACAAGAATCTTGTTCCAAAGTTTAAGTTTGAAATATGTATTTGTGAAGGATCAATTTTTTAAGGTATAACTAAAGTAGAAAGCTCTTTAGCAAAGGAGGAACTGAAAAAAATTAATAAAAGAAGAGATTGCTCCCAGTTTTAACAGCAACAGTTTATGGGGAAGGTCCCCCTATATGCAGCCTTGTCTTCACATAAGACACTGTTTCTAGGTTGACAGTTGACTAGCTTGAATAGCAGAATTCAGCTTCTTTTTTTGTTTGATCTATCACTCACATCTAGGCATCATTTTTAGTTGTGGAAATATTTGAGTCTAGAGATGAATTTATGTTTGCAGCTTTAGCACATACATGCTAATGATATTGCCATCTTAACATTTATCAACTAAGTCTCTGTTACTAAAGTCTAATTTTATATGTGTTTTTGAGAAGGACTAGGCCCCAAAATTTTAATTTTATTTGAGGCAGTTAAAAAGCGTTTACATAGGACACTCTGATTTTGGGGCCTATTCTTTTTCAATAAACTGATTGTATGTAGATATTGTAACTTATCAGCAAACCTCAATAAAAAGTAGTTACACTGAACACTTGAATTCATTGGCCATTAAACTTGTAATCTGTTATTATGTTAGTAAGTGTTTACATTGACCTAAATTTACAAGACAATTGTATGATATGGTGATATGTCACTTAGTTTCCTCCGAATGTTTAGACATCTAAATTGAAAAGATATGTGTGTGACATGCAGGGTGTGAATTTGACTACATATTTGATTGGACCATTCTCAAGTACCAGCAAGCACAAAAGAATAAACCTCAGACACGGGTACCAGCTCTCTATTTGCAGTCCTTTTGTTATTTTGTCTTGCCATTAATTATTGAGTTACATAACCATTCACTTTCTTGAAATTGTTGTACCTTTACTACTAATCATTTTTCAATAAAATTATATTGCCGATTTAAAATTGTATTGCTATTGTTAAAAATTGAACTTGTTTCGGTTTCTTGAAGTAACACTCTAATGTTAAATTCTTGGGTCGTTTACAGCCACTTCCTGGAGAGAACAGCAGTCGAGCAATGGCAATAGATTCTGCCAAATATCAAGGTTGAGATTCTCTTGCACTTAACTTATCCCTCAAAGCATCCCTGCATTTAAGAACGAAAGAAGCATAATAAAAAAATAGTGTTGTTGATAACAAAAATTAAAAAAAAATTGCATCATATTTTGTGGACAGATGTCTTAGAGAATAATAGTGGTAGCTTGACTGAATCTAAAGATATGATAATTAGTTAAGTCAGAAAAGTGAAGAAAGAGTATGATGAATAACAGCATACGAACACGTGAAAGGTTTATATTTGATTTAGTAGATAGTATGTTGAATTATTTATCAGTGTCAGCAGGGAATGCTATATATCCTGCGGAATCAGCCGATCGAATGAAGTCCAATACTGCTGCTAGTCCTGGCATCCGCATGCAATTCAGATCACCACCACCTAGCAGAAATATGGTTTCTGAAAATCCTCTTGATGTAAGTCAATTTGTTTTTGAAGTAGAGACTTCTGCTACATTTTCATTTATTATCAATATCTATTTTTTTAACAATTTCTGGTGCTAAGTTATCAGAAAATGATTCACCAGATTCTGAGCCTACAAATTAACATTTCTATACGAGGCGGTTCTCATTACTGACTTTCTATGTGTAGAATTCTACTGCTGCAATTGGGCCATCTACTTCGTATTCCCTTGCTGGTGTCTCAAAGAGAACTGTCCCAAAGCCTGTGGTGCCTGCTGAAACTACCAAGCAGGGCCAGGGTGATCATGCTGCTACTTCAGGCAGCTGGATGTCATCCTTTCGTCGTATTTCGTCTACAAAATGATTTACATGCCTCCATGGTAAATCTGTATTAATTGTGCTTTTTCTGCTGGCGCTGTTCTTTTTATGAATATAGTATTGTGACTGTTTTTTTTCCCTTTTCTGATGTTTCAGATTCAGAAGTTGTTAATTGATGTTCAAGCAAGCCATATATTTGAAGCTCTTGTTCTTAATTTAGTATGCGGCCTCAATTTTGGTATTGTATACAGGGTTTCAGGGTTAATACACAAGATAAAATGTTTGATCTTTGAAGCAACATCAAAGTTTTTCGGATTAAGATTAGTTTATCACCTAAAAACAACCAAACTGTGACATGAATAGAAATTGCATAACGACTTTTCTGTGAAAGCTGGGCTTCGACATTCACCATAAGGTGATGATACATGTTGGCTGATCTCGAATGCTAGTCAGGCCTTGTTCCTATGCTGTACATAGATGCAAAGGAACTATCTTTCGGCTTGTGTTTGTTGATAGTCCCCTGTGAGACAAGTGTAGACCTTTTTTGTATCAAGATTATACAGCCCTGTGCATATGGTGGTTTGAGTATTATATTTTTCTGGTGTTCGGTTTATTGTACTGTAACCTACTTTACCCAAGTCTGTGTGGAAAGGTCATGTTTAAGTGCAAATATATGAATTTTGGTTACAGAAACCTTCAAGTTGATCCTTCGTTAATATCTTTGTTTTATATATCATGTTGACCACACAAGTCCTGGAGTGTTCATCTTTCTGTAGATGACTACCCATGCACTTCTTATATGATTTTTTTTCACCTGGATTTTACATTGATTTTTATGAAGTTGGTAACTAGTGAAATTTGGTTATTTTCTCCAGTCTCATCTTGTTATTGTGTACGCAGGGCACTTGCTCAGCAAATTTTCAGTTTCTCAGAATCAGGGCCCTAAATTTTGTTTATGATATCTTGTTATTTTAAATATATTAAAATTTTGTTTTGTCATTTGGAAGGGCCTCATTCTTAAAGTTAGCACAGGGTCTCAAAAAAGAACCAGATGGCCATGGATACTCTCACACTCGATTCGAAAACAAAGTTGTAGTTTTCATTGATGAAACTAGCATAAAAGCCCGTGCTAGGTACGAGCCCATAATTTATAATATTTATTTCAAAATTATATATTTTAATTTTAATTTGATTTTTTGCATAATATATTTGATTTTATAATTTTATAAATATAAATTTGTATTAAAAATCAACTAATAATGTTAATAATACATGATTCAAGTTGTTATATGGACATATTGTCATTCAACTTAGAACTAACACAACATAATTTATATATAAAACGTTTATACTGATATTAATTTGTCCAGTCGATTGTTCAATCAAAATTCGATAGTTCAAATTAATTTTAGGTCAAATTAATTTAATATAATCATATGATAGACGATTTTTTTTTGACAGAACATGATAGACGCATTTAATTGAACTTTAGTTAGGGAACATGCATATATATTTATATAGGGTATATATATAGGGTCATACTCTAATACAAACTATTAAAATACAAACTAATGCGATTAAGTAGAATGGTAAAGGTTTCAGGATCAGGGATGGACCCCGAGATGGGCCTAGACGGGGTCTAAGTGGGGCCTATTAGGGTCAGGGCGGGACCTAGTGGGACAATGGTGGGTCCAAGTTTTGGCTCTTAAGACTGTTTGGAGCCCGTCCCGGGCCTGTGCGGAGCCTTGGCCAAAAATATTACATGCTTTTTTAAGAAATTTTTACGATGATTATTTATTTATTAGATCTGGTGTTTCGAAATTATTCTCCTAGTTGATTTTTACATTATTTGCATGACATGTAATTTGATTTTTGGTCTAATTCCGGTCACTTAAATAAAACTTGGGCCATATTCTGGACGACGTGGATTCGACCTTAAAAATTCATACAGAAATATGGTCTTTTTAGATAAAATAAAATAATGATCAACATAACTAAATTAATTTACACTTGAGAGTTTGAAGTAGTGTCATAACATGTAATATATAAATATACATATAATTATCATAAATAATTTAAACAAACTTTTTGATACGTCTCATTCTGATCGTAGTATTTTTCAAGTATAAGTACTTATTCTCGACAGGCTTATTAAGCTAAATAATTTTAATGTGCAATAAAAATTCACTAAATTATTTAATGATTAACGGTATATTATATAGATGAGGTCCCACACTCTCCTTTTTTTTTTTGTTCTCTTTTAGGTCACACACATACGAGCGAGCATTTATTTTGGTTAACCGAATGCCAAAGCAAATTAATTTTTTCCTAATTTGCTAGTAATATTCTCTATAAAAATTTGATTTTTTGTTTCATTATTCGGTTTTGATTGCAATAACAAATTTAGTTCAATAAAACCATTTTTTTTGATTATGAGTGATATCAAATTATGTGCACAAAATTTATTAAATTTATGCAAATGAATAAATTACAATAATACTTTTATTAATGGGAGCAATCAATATAAGTATTTATTGTGTACATAGTTCATTAATTAGTGAGAATATAATAATTACATTAATTATCGGTATTTTTGTAATTATATTATAACTAAGGGTACAATTGAGATTTCACAGGCATTTTTTTGACATATTTTGCCCTTGGTTCTCCTTTTATATATAAGAGTAAAAGTAGAAGTAGATGTTTGTCAAATTTAGTGGACTTGGTCATATTAACCGGATCACAAACAATATTTGTTGTAGCCCGGTTAATACTGTAGAATTTTGTAGAACTATGATGGATCAATATATATGAGAAGGGTAAATAACCGAAGTGGTCACCAAGTGAGTTCAACATATAAAATTTATCATCAAATTTAAAACGGTTTCAAATTAGTTATCTAAGTTAATTACATATACATATTGTTAGATTTTCAATATATAAAGAAAATAAGGTTAGCAAAAAATGTTTTCAAATTGGTCACTTAGTTTTTCAATATATAAAGAAAATAAGGTTAGCAAAAAATGATTTCAAATCGGTCACTTAAGTTAGAGATTATTGCACTTTGTATCCCTGGACTTTGGATCATTAGCAAATGAGTACCCACATTTTGAGTTTTTCAATATATAAAGAAAATAAGGTTAGCAAAAAATGATTTCAAATCGGTCACTTAAGTTAGAGATTATTGCACTTTGTATCCCTGGACTTTGGATCATTAGCAAATGAGTACCCACATTTTGAAACGTGGTCGTTCGTACCCCAAAATTTGTAGTAGCTTTCAGTTTGTAACCCTGATCCATCATTTCGTTAGAATGGGGCAGACCCGTCCCATTAATATGGGGAATGAGATAGTGATGAGGAGTAATTTTCCGTTCCGTCAAAATCTGAGGCAAGTATGATTTATGTCTAATCCCCACGCGGATTCCCCGGCCCGCCCCGTTTGTGTGTGTGTGTATTATTTATTTATGATAATATATTTATTATTCTTAATATTAGAATTATTATGCATGGTTATATTGTTATCATAATTTGACATACATGTATTTATTTAGCTTTTGGCTAAATGACATATACATACTTCTAGTTTATATATTGTATATTTTTATTAAATTCTCACAAAAAATAATTACCATCCTTTTAAGCAACTATCTAAAATTATATATAGGAGCGGGGCAAGGTGATTGGGACGGAAATATTTAAAATCCACAGTTGAGCGGGGATGGGGATTAAAAATATATCCCACGGGAAATGGGGCGGGGAAGGGGCGAAAAAAATATATATGAGGCGGGGCTGAGAAATAAAGTCCCCGCCCTAAACCCACCTCATTTTTAATCCTGGTTACCCTCAGATACTTAACATTAACGTTGGTTTTTAATGGAATGGTGTGTTAGAGTTACAAACTGAACGCTACTGCAAAATTTAGGGTACGAACTATCACTTTTCAAAATATGGGTACTCATTTGCTAATGACTCAAAATTCAGAGATACAAAGTGCATTACATAGTCCATTTTATCAGCTTTTCAATATATAAAGAAATATAAGGTTAGCCAGAAACGGTTTCAATATTGATATGTGTTTTCATATAATATTTGAAAGGTAAGTATTTGAAACATATGTGATACCTCTTCTATTTTATGAAATATATTACATCTAAAATAAACAAACTAAGCATCATCATGTAATCCGCCAACTAATTGAACAGGTAACTTGTACCGGTGATTAATCCAGAAACAACAAAAACATGGACAGGATCACTAGTTCTTCAACTATTAAATATATATTTTGAAGTGCAAATGTGTTTTGGTGACACAAAATTGTCTGTCTTCTTCTTGCAAGGCATGATTTATTTATTTATTAATTACACTAGTTGTTGTAAAGATTGGTTAGAATAGCCGCCCTCCCTCCTTACCCAATATATAAGACACCTATTTTAAGATCATCATGCACGCACAATTCGATAAGTACAAAAATCTGGTCATTCGACACGCCTGTTCCTCAAATTATATGTCATTCGAAATAATATTATTTAATTTCACACTTTTTTTTAAAACTAATTTAATTTCATACTAGAAAATTGTTAATAACTCTTTTCGGTAAATCATATTTCTTTGTAGGGTGTTCAAAAAATATCAATTTTATAATATTTATTTAAGATAATTACGAGCACAAATTAGTATATTACATTTGTTTTTATCTATTGGAGTATCTGATTTTCTCTATTGAAGTCACACATTCATAATAAAAATATGATCGTCAAAAAGAATGGAGAGAGTATAAACTAATACAATAATAAAAGTCTAGATTATTCAAACAGAATCGATAATAAGTAAGGTACAGGTCTAAATTATTTGAACAACTTTAAAACTGAAGCCGAATTTCAATACAATCACGAAAAATCAATTGGGAAAAAGATTATGAGCAAATGTGTGGTTATGCATGTACTACGATAGCATAATTTAAGGTGCAGAAACTAAGAGGGAAGAAGATCATGGAATGTGCAGATCAATTGTCATGGAACGATATATAGTCGTAACTTGGAAAATTTTTAATAATAAAAATACTCATTGTCAATCAATAGTTCCGTTAATTTTGGCTACTTAAGAATCTAAACAGAGAGAATATTTAAATACATGTTGACAAAGTTATACATATCATGTACCGGTGTGTGTATAATATTCTCGACTGTAGAGTATAGGGCCGTTTGGGTGAGTTTAAAATAAGTGCTTCTTGCTTAAAATAAAAAAGTGGAGTAGAAGTTAGAAGTAAGTTAAGACTTATAAGTGATTAAAGTGTTTGGGAAATAAGCAGAAGTCCTGAAACAAAAGCTAGCATTCCTAGCTTTTTATAAATGCTTCTTAATTTTTTATACAAACGGTACAAATAAGTGCTTCTAACTTATAAATCAGAAGCCCGGCTTATAAGCCGGAAACAAACACCCCCTATATTATAGAAGACTTCAACTTATGTCGTTGTTATTCTTCGGTTCATTATACACAGAATCTAGAGGTTGACAACCATTAAAGTCCATGATTTCTTGCATTATCAATTTACTACTCCTATAGTAATACTACAAAATACAAATTGTAATATTGAAAAGCAGCCATCATGATAATGAGATGTATGATTATTAAAATTTACGTGAAAATATTTTAATAATATATGTATATTTTTTCTGAAAATAAATAACTTATTTTTATGAATAGAGTATGTTACTTATTATATATACACACACACACACACACTATTAATGTAAATAAGTGATTTATATCTATATATATATATAAATGATAAATACCTATAAACACAATACTAAAAAAATATTACATAAATATGAATTATGAAGATCTATTTGGTATTGGTGTCCAAAATTATCCTTAAAAAAGTGTTATTATATAAAACGGTTTGTTATTTGTTTCTTTATAAAATGATATTTTCGATAAGTTTTGATAGCGAAAATTTAAAACAAACATTTTGGAAACTGAAATACAGCTTTTTATCAAAAGTACAAGAATACGTGCGTTATAAAAACAGTTTTTCATCAAAAGCTCCACCAAACAGGCCTTAGTCTCGAGTCTCATCAACCATATATAAGCCATGCATAAGAACTTCTCAGTTAAATTTAATAATTTCGATCTCTAATTAAATCTGCGTTCTGAAGAAATCATGACAATGTTTTGTAATATGCAAGCTAACAAAAAACCCCTAAAATTAACAATGGGCCAAGCAAATGAAGAATCTATACATGAGATTGTATTTGTGTAAACCTCCTTTCTCTATTGGCAAACCATTCAACAGTTCTTCTGGCAATAGGTAGCCACAGCTTCCTTTGTCTTTCTTCATTCACATCATTTTGGCTACCAGAAGATTCACCTCTTGTAATACTTCTACTTCTAGTGGACCTTGGATGAACTATTATCTCTGACATTGATCTCTTCTCATTTGGCTCCAAAATCTTACTCGAATTATTCTCAACTACTCTTGCAAATGGGATACTATCATCTTGAGTGCTAATAACGTACAAATTATTCGCGGCTTCCTTGGATGATAACCTATTGGTGGAAGCCTCGTTAATCATTTCCGAGTTCAAGAACATAAGGTCCGAAGAACTCACACTGCTCCATCTGTTCTTGAGAAGCACTCCTTCAGCCACAATGATCTTGTGATTGAACTTGTGCAAATTCTCCTCCTCCTCGGCCTCGTTCTTGTGACAAGTTCCCTGAATTGGCAATTCTTCTCTGTCCTGGACTTCAAGAGTATTATTCAAGCTACTTCCGCGCATAAATCTTGAAGACTTATGTTGAGTGTGGTCTTCTTCCCTTTGCACAAACAGTTCCAAATTCGAGTCCTGCCTCAAATCAGACTGGCTTCTCAAGAATCTTAAGCTACCTGAGTACGTGACTGAGGCATGGTCCTCTGAGCTAACTCTGTGCCTGCAGAGCGGACAACTAGAATGTCTCTCCAGCCACTGATCAACACAACTAATATGAAAGGCGTGTTTACACTTTGGAAGTAATCTCAGAATCTCAATATCTCGAAACTTTGATAAACAAACAGCGCATTCAAGCCCCTCTCTGGACCCTTTCAGCGCGGAAAATCTAAAAAAAGGGAGTGATTCGATGACTGTTTTGTCAATTCCAGAGTATCCAGACCTTGATTCTCCAAACCTTCCTTCATTCTCTCCATTCGAACCCGATTGTCGATGGCAACACTTGGCAAGAAAAAGAAGAAAAAATGTCAAGATGAACATGACTCCAAGGACACCAACCACAATCGCAAGACTTGGCTGAAACTCGTTTACAGCTTCATCATTTGCTGGAATTCCTCGAGTATGATCCGCTTTGATCACAATTAAAAACATGGACAAGACAATTAATCTATGCATGTTTAATAAACGCGTTCTGAAATAATTTCCTGATGATTTTTCTGCTGGAAACTGCTGAGCTTCGAGTAGTTGTTTAAACGTGGTTTATATGCCAGCTCGAGTAGAGGACTAATCCGTTTTGGCCTCCCCCAGAAGGGCACGATCGAGTAACAGAAATGATTTGAGCTGCTACATAATATAGAATTCAAAAATAAAGAGTGATGCAAGAGTGATAGTGGTTTTTTATTGAAGATTGACTTGTAACGTAGAGGCTGTTAAACATGAATTATCTATAATGCCTGCTTGGAATAAAGAATAATGTACAGGTACTCGCTTAATGTTTTTAAATTTAGACACTGTGACAAAACTCAGACAAAACAAGCTTTCGGTCGATTCTAAGGTTTATAAACTGGTACATGATCAAAAATACTGATTGTTATAGTTGTAGGTTATGATGTTATATCCGACCAAATATTCATAACAATTAACAAACTCATAGCCGACGGATCACTTCAAACGTCGTGATGACCCATTTTGTAATCAGTTTTTTCGAGTTTTGTTGCGGTGATAATATATAATTGAAAATATCTATTGGTAAATATATAATTCTATATTATATTGATTTTATCGAAAAGTTTTTTTACAAAATTATTTTTATTCACTTATATCAGTAATTTAAACGCATATTTTTTTTCAATTTAGTTAAAAACTGTTAAATCCAGTAATAAAATTAAGAAAATATGATATTTTGAAAATTTTACTTCGGAAAGGATTTTAATTGCTTTTGTGAAAACTCATTATTCCTCTCTCATCAAGAAACACCACATCTCTATTAATGAATTCTGTTCACTTATGTCAGACATGTAGACACATATTTCGTTCCAATTTAGTTAAAAACTTGTAAATCTAGTAATATAGTTAAGAAAATATACGATATTTTGAATACTTTACTATCGAAAGAATTTTAATTGCTTTCAAAAGGTTAGTACATTTGTAATAACTCATTAATCATCTCTCACTCAAGAAACAGCACATCTATTTTAATTTTTGTTTATATATACTTGAATTCAAAAGTTCGGAGGAAAATTAAATATACGACATTTTTCTGTAGTAGATGTTCTTCCCGCGACTACTGCACTTGGATGGTTCGAAACTCATCAGCCAAAAAACTCCAGTGCGCCTAAATGTTTATAGTAAGTCGTGTTCGGCTGGGTAAGATCGTCTATAGTTCTCGATGCAATGCATGGAAGATTGTAGAGATTTATGGGCCAAACTTTAAATTGGACGTCTGCACAAGCTACCTCTGGAGCTTTGGTTTATCTTTATTCTTCAGTGCCACATTGAACTGATATTCCAAGTTTTGGGCTTGGCCCATGGATCTCAACAATCTGATTTCATTCAATGTTCATAGAGAATACTATAACTAGACCACAACTTACGATTTTCAGGCGTTTAGTTGCATGAACTATGGGTTATCAAGTCATCTCAACATCAGATCTCCGAAACTGCGTTCACTTTAGTAAAATGGAATGTAGTGGCAATGAAAAGTAATTTGTGTTTTAAAGTGAGAGTATTAGAAAAAATGTCTATAATTCCTGTTAGTTCAATCATTCCATTTCAACTAAACACAAAAATACTTAAACACGTGTTTTAAAAAGAATGCTTATTCTATTTTTTCAACATGTTTTATTACAATCTTCGTGTTAACAAATTTAGACTCACACATATTTATTTATTATTATCTCATATTTTTTTTACAATATTTTTTATAACTATATTTTCTTCTCGTTTCATTCTATGCAAGTGAACGTGACCTAACTATTACAACAATTTAAGTCTCATGATCCTCTAAGATCTATTTCTTGATATATTTTAATATGATCTTTTATTTTTGTCATTATATAAATTAAGACGAGTGATGACATGGAAACATAAACTTAAAATTCAATTTTTTTAAGAAATCAAACTGAAAAGACCAAGACTCGATTATTAATAATAATTTTTTGTTTAAAATCATGTTAATAAAGAACTGTTTAGTATATTTAAAATTAATTTTTCCGAACTACAACTTCGGGTTCAAATGATGTCTTTAGAAATGGTATATTACTGTTTTTAGAATTTTTCAGCTTTTACGAGAATATGTTACAAATTTTACTTTTAAATCTGTTCAAAAATATCATATAAAATAATCCGAAATATATAAAATATCAAAAAAAAATTAAATAATTATCTAATATCTGGAATAATATTTTTTTGACAGCGCCGAATAATATTGAAAAGAACTTCAAAACATGAGATTATTTTATGTTTCCAAAGTTCATGGTCTCTTGCATCAACCGCCATCTTCCCATATTCTTGCACGATATCGGTTTTCTCCATAAAAGCATAGTGTGCCATGTGTCAGACCATTAACAAAAGTAGCATTATCCATAGGGACACGTGTCCGTTTTATCCAATGAGACTTATCTGCACGCACTACAAATCTGCTAACTTACTCAAGACTCAAGAGAAGATCAACACGTGTGGTCACTTACTTGCGTAAACGTTTTTGTCTCTTTTTTACCAAACATTTTCACCTCCTTCACGATCCACCTCTGTTTTTTTTACCATAACAAGTAAATTCAAGATTTCCCAGACAATTTCTGGTAAAATACTCCACACTTTATAGTGGATTGTCATATTTTAACTGCAGATTTGTCTGATAAAATGTGTTCAAGTGGGCCAATCTATGTATTGGATAGCGGATGATGTTCACAAGAAGACTTTGATTGCTGCTTGCTGCATTCATATTATTCTCCTTTCTCCGTCAGGTTTCTTTATCATCATGTTTATACTCTTTTGTTGCAAAATGTATGTTTAATTCAAATTTCAATGTAAAATTCGATTTCAATGAAAAATAAAAAATACCATGCAAACTTTTCACACACGTTAATATGCACATCATTTAGACATTTACAGGTCGAGAGTGAATCATTTTGGCGTCATAATTTTATCTTCTTATTTATATTTTTGTATTTATATTTAGATATGAAAATATTAAATATTGCATAATATTGAACAGGAGTTTCAGAACTCTGATATCATATTAAGTAATCAATTCTCCTGAAATTTCGAAGTGGTGAGAGCAGAGTTGGGTTAATATGCTAAAACATCACTCAACTAATTCAAAACTTGCAATTATTATTACTGAACTCAAAAAACTTTCACTCAACTAACTGAATTAATATAAAGTTGCAATTAACTAATCGAACTAATATAAACTTGCAATCGAATAACTGAACTGATTCTCAACTTGTAATTGGGTAATCAAAGTCAAAAATTATAAAATTATAACATATTTTTATTTATATACATTAATTTACTCAATTGAAATTAATTTATTTAGTTTTTAATATAAAATTTAACAATTGAAATCAACTTTGTGCTTATCAAAATCACAAAAAAGATAACTGTGCTTTATATTATAGTATTCAGGATAAAATTTTTAGATTAAGAGCGATTGAGATAGGAGAGAGATCGAGAGAGGAGAGAGATTGAGAGAGATTGGGATAGAACAAAGAGAAGAGAGATTGAGGTTATGTTTGACATTGTTGTTGCATACAACAGATGCCCATACTTTTGGAGAAAGCTGAAGCTTTTCAGGAAGTTCTCATAAAATTCCAATATCAAAACTTACCAAAAATATTATTTGTTATATTATAATTCAAAATATGTAAATATCAAAAAGATTGAAAGAGAAGAGAGAGGAGAATAGTTGAGATTGAGAAAGGACATAGATTGAGAGATGAAAGTGATTGCAAATTTATTTTCTTGCAATATGTAAACGTAAGTTTTTTGAGTTCGGTAACCTAATTGCAGGTTTTGGGTCAGTTCGATTATGTTTTAACTTATTAACTCGAGCAGAGTTTATTGAAATCTTATTATATTCTAATAAATAAATATATTAATATTGCATCTAGATCCTATCCTGTATTGGGAGTGGGTTATACAGAGTCACAGAGATCTTCTTTATAGAAGTATGGGTTGATGTTTATCTCGGTTTCCCCATTTTTATAAATGCACTTTCAAGTCTCTCAATGATGTTCTACTACTGCTTTATTTGTAAGTTTCTCTGCATCATCAACTTACATTGCTCTGAGCCTCTGACACTCTGACCCTTAGTTGCTAACCATGTTCTGATATGTTCTAATGTGATTAGTGTCCAAATCTTGTGTTTAGCATACATGTCTCATATGTTTCTTACTTCCAAAGATGATTAATTACAATATTTAATGACCCTGTCAGATTGCAAAAGTACTCTATCTGCTTATGAATCAGTAGTTGGCATTGCATGTAATGTTAGCAGGCTTAATTTAGTCTTTTGGTAGTTTCTGTGTAGTATTTTAAGAAGGGGGGTTTTGCTTGTTAGTATTGTTAGCTTTTGTTTTTATCTGCATTGAATTTTTAGCTTCCGTTGTTCTGCTTAAAGTTCATGTTACAACTTATTTCAGCTTATTCCTTCTATGTCTTTGTTTAATTGCATCCCTAATAACGAGTTTCTAAAAGTTGCGAAAACAAGTTTTATTATCTTGTTTGTTATTGTATTTGATTATTTTATCGCTTCCTGTCATCATCATTTTAAAGGATATATAATTGGTGGTGATCTCAGAATGCAAGAATTTGCGGGGGACTAAACTTGTATATCCGACTTTCCTACTAGTGGTTCTTGCAAACTAAGTATAATCACTCTGTTTATCCAAGGTAGACATCCTTTAATTATCATTATAACTTTTGTGACTGTATTTTCCTGAAGTTGATGGCAGACGGGATCAACATAATGTTTTGTTAGTGCATAACACTCTGAGTTTGGCCCATCTCAGGTGTATCGATCCGCAGTCATAAACTTCCAATGATGCTTTGGCAAAATACAATAGCCTGTAGTAAATGATATCTTTTTGTCAATGGATGATATTTTTTCCCATCTGTTGGCCTTGACTTCTTATATGACCCAACAATTCACTCAGTTTCTTGGTAAGTCCAGTATCTACTGCATTCTGGCTTTTAATTTTTGTTTTTGATATTTTTGTGAGCATCGACTGTTAATAAACGTGTTTCACTAAACATCGATGCAGAGGACCTTCTTTTTGGCAATGTGAATTACTGTTCAAGATATGTTGCAGTCAGCTCCTCCGGTCAACATGAACATCCGGTAACGTCTGGCTATAGCCCCGGGACATCTTTTTGTGATAATTGTTCATCTTCTTCATTGTTGTACGTAGCTAGTGGAAGCCCTTGGGTTCAAGAAATTGGAATCTTAAATCTCGTTGAGCCTGTATGTACAATATGTAAATTCGTAGAAAGCAGCCGCCCCTACTGGATTGTCGAGTTCTTTGTAAAAGGGTATTGATACTTTCCTTGTGAAGGTTTATTCTGTATATTAATTCTATAAATTCCTTTCCACTGTTTCAGCTATTTGCCTTAAAAAAAACAGTATTAGCAGTACTGCAACCTTTCTGCCTAAAGTTCTGGTGCTTATTGTTACAGGTTAAACCTACCTTTGTCTGGTCTGAGGTTATCATGGAGGCTAGCATTGGCTTCTTTGAGATCTATGCTCATTTATGTCAAGTGTGCTGTAGGTCGAATACAGGGGTAAAATTGTTTTCAACTTTTTACACTATGATATTACTATTGAAAAAATTATATCTAAAGTGGTTAAGAAATGTCTACTTAGATATCCTCCTACCCCACCCAACTTATATATTTCTCGTATTGTCAGCACCATATCTAGAGTGCAGAAGACATTGCATGGTTCGTCTAGTGACATTGGATGGTTGCAGCAAGCACCAGGAATGGCTCCAGTGAAGGATGGTTCAGCTAGATTCATGGAGTTGCTGGATTGTATAAGGTTCTTGCTTTTTCCTTTCTTGTTCTGTTCAGTTTTATCTGATTGGACGGGCCATGATGTTTATATATAGTAAGTAGGCAGGCAAAGCATCCGCGACGATTTCATATATACATTCTTCCCTAGTTTCTAGATTAGGCAGCACTATTTTTCTAGGAGTTTCTTTGGTTTTCTTAGTGAAAGGATTTGCTTTCAAATCTTGTATGTGATACAATAACACGAATGAACTAACTGTAATTGTTACCTAACATGCATGTTTGGCTGTTATTATTACAATATATATGCTGAAATCCATTTATTTGATATCTGATTTTTAATAACGTATCTAATCTGTTTTTATGCAACTTCATTTTGTTCAAGGCATGGACAACACAAACTTCCGGATTCATTTGTTTACCTTCTAATACCAGGTATAGAAGTCCATTCTAGAGGAAAGTCTTTCCCTTCCCTTCGAGTACTTTTGGAATAGGTTTCTCAACTCATCTTTATGTGTAGTGAATCACTAAGTAGTTTGCTTTCTCCTTAATCACCATCTGCAATGCATGGGGCAATATTATTTGTGACATGTTAATGTCATTTATGCTTGACCAATAAAAGTTGGACACACGACCTTAAATCGAAGTATGAACTATGGATCAATTAGGAGCTTCTACATAACGGTCATCCTCCCCTGCATTTTCTATAGTGGAGGCAACTAATTAAATCAAAATCCATCTGTACAGTCCTATATGTTTTAGTATGAGTTCAAGTTCTGTCAAGCTTTGAAGTCAGTTTGATATTGAACTTCTCCTTAAAAGAAAACTTTTGCAGCATATTATATCAATGTCCGGTGTCGCATTTCTCTGATGCTCGTTCAATAATTTGGTAACTTAATATTTCTAAGCCATCGGACGGTATTAATGATAGCCACACTTTACGGGTGTTTTCAACAATTAAAATTCTGCAGTTTAGATTTCATTGTGTTTTCGAGAATGCCTAGAATAAAGATAATAATTGTCATCAGTCCTTCATGTACTTGTGATTATGAGCTCTTCCCTTCTCTCTTCTGGTGACCCATATCCCTATATCTTATATCTCCTTCCCTAGACCAAAGTTTTCAATCCTCTGTGCAAGACAAGCAAGGTTGTTACTAGTTCAATTGGTGGGGGTTGGGTTTAGGAACTCGTGACTGCTCTGCAAAACCAGCTGAACGAAGGTGTTTTATGCAAGCAAAAATTATAGAAGTAGCATACTGAGAGTGTATTATTAAGTGTGCCGGCATAGCACACTTAATTTAGGGGTAACAAATCTTTCAACTAAGATTTTACAGGAGAAGACTACACAAGAAATAGAAAGTTAATTTATTGATTCAGTACAGGAACAAAAAATATTGTTGAGAAATCTATACTGCAAGATTGGGAGTTTAGGGGTGTTATCATCTCTACTTTTTAGTGAATATCAGATGAATAAATTGATCATCTGCATTAACAAATTTGTATTTTGTGAATTGCTTATAAATAGTAAATCTCCTTGTCACCCCTGATGCAATATTTATCAGGCCTTTTCAGCAACCATGGTCCCTTATATTTTGTGAGCGCCAAAAGGTACTTCTCAAAGATGGGTCTAGCTTGCCATATCGCAAAAATTCATAGTGAGGTAGGAATGATTCCTTTGCCTTACTACACAGAACTGATGGAAGCACCATGAGATACTACAAAATAAAACAAAAATTCTAGATCCTACATTATTATCATTGTTCTTGTTTTGTTCAGTTTTCACTTTCTCTGCAGGAACCATTTTCTATGCTCTTTTTAGCATTTAGCTTTTTATGTAGGCATCTGTGGAACACAATGCGGGGGAACTCAGGCAGTATATTGAGGAACTATATTGGGGATCTGGCAAACGGGTGATGCTGCTTGGTCATAGCAAAGGTGGGGTTGATGCTGCTGCAGCTTTGTCCATTTATTGGACGGACTTGAAGGAAAAAGTTGGGGGGTTGGTATTGGTTCAGAGCCCATATGGAGGCACACCCTTGGCATCTGATGTTCTTCGTGAAGGACAGATTGCTGATAAGGAAACACGAAGGATCATGGAACTTGTGATCTGTAAACTAATTAAGGTACAAGACTTCTTTTGCATAACTATGTTACTGGTGGCTCAGGTTGGAAGTAAAATATAAATGTATGTCAGCCATCATTAATCTTCAGTGAATTATGTTCTAAATTACTGGAAGTGAGTCCACAAAGAGATAACATATTTATAGAAGTTTACTATGCTCTATGGATCAGAGAAGTGAAGTTTTTAAGAGCTATTGGCTAGTTCATTAACAAAAATGTACGTTGTTGCTATTGACTATTGAGTATATCAATTTAGAAGCCTATCGGGTTTTTTTTTTTTGTTTTTAAATCTCTATACCGTTTGTTGGAAAAAATGATGACTCCAGTTACATCTGTCTATTTGACTTGGCTATGCTATTGCATGTTGTGTCCAAGCCAAAGAATCAATAATGTTGTAGGTGAGCGTTTGCAGGTTTTAATGCCTTCTTCTGTATGCCTGAACTGGATTCCTTGTTTTTTAGTTTATAATCTTCGTTATTATAAGTTCTTGTAGAACCTTGTTTATATTCTACACAAACTGTTACAAGAACCTAGTTTATATTCTACACAAACTGTATAAGCCCTCACAATTTTTACTATGCTGCAGGGCGACATACGGGCACTTGATGATCTAACATATGAAAGACGGAAGGAGTTCCTCATGAAATATGAACTTCCTCCAAGCATCCCCCTCATCTCCTTCCACTCCGAAGCAAGCACAGCACTCAGCGTCATTGCTACCATGACTCAAATAGCCCATGCTGAACTGCCATGGCTTCGTCTTCCAGGTTTTTCCTACGATGATTCCAGAGACGTTATACAGTCTGGCAGGAAAGTGCCAATAGTTGTACCTGTTTCTGCTGTAATGGCCTTATGTGCACTGCATTTGCAATTAAGGTATGGGGAGAAGAGCGACGGATTAGTTACTTGTCGGGATGCTGAAGTTCCAGGCTCTATTGTGGTGAGGCCTAGACGGAAACTCGACCATGCCTGGATGGTCTATTCTTCATGGAATAGGAATCTCAATGAGCCTGATGCTTGTGAAATGTGCGAGGCTTTGTTGACTCAACTTGTAGAATTAGGAAGCCAAATCAAGGGTGAAGAGATGGAGTGAAGACATTTTAATTTCACTTAAAAAAAAAAAGACATTTTAATTTTCTTGTCTAATGTTTTTTTGTTCTTTACAACATACCAGTAAGGGTGAACATGGGTTGGGTTGGGCGGGTTTTTGGAAAAAAATGACCCAACCCAATTAGTTCGGATTAATAAAAACTTAACCCGTTAACTGAAAAAAATTTATCTAACCCAACCCTACCAACCCAATTAATTCGGGTTGGGTCGGATTAGTTTGGGTTAAACTTGCGAAAATTATAATAAATAAAAATTTAGTCATTCATCGCGACAGGAAAAAAAAAACTCACTCGCACACCGGTAGCTAGTAACAGTCGGCATACATATTTATAGTTACTCAGTTTCTATGAATCATTCACCAATATCAGTCGATGCGTAAGTTTTTGATCGAAGAGGGAAGCCTATTACATTAGTGAAACATTTAAATAATGGTGAAATAATAGGAAATTGTTGTATACACACTCAGTTATTGAACTCTTATTTATAATGTGTATATCAGTTCATTAACAAATCATTAATCATGTTCAAATTTCAAAAGTCATCATTTACATTTTATAGTTCTCGAGATATTTTATGGTATGATACCAGTATGGTTTATCGAGAGAATTTAATAACAGTGAATATTTCCTGAAAAAAAAAAAAAAGAGCGAACATTTATGACAGCGTGTCTTTTTCTAAAAAAAGTTGATGTATTTAATGGCAGGGCTTAGAGTTTTAATCAATAAGAGCATCTCCAATAGACTCTTAGTTCACTATTAAATATATTATAAAATATTGCCTCTTAGTAGGTTAATGTGGGTTCATCTCCAACAATGCTCTTCATATTCACTCCTTATCCATTTTTTTATCACTAAACATAGTATGCAATCATAATAGTACAAGAATAAAGTGGTGAGAGAGAGAATATATTATATAATATTAGTTAAGAGTCTTTAAGAGCTCTTCATAAGAGAGGAGAGAGAAGAGACTCTTAGAGCAACTCCAATGCAATGCTATACTTGGTTCTATTGCTATATTATAGCATCAAAAGTAAAAAAACTCAACTCCAAAGGAGTGCTATATTTGGATGCATCCATGCTTAGATGCATCCTTGGTTTTATATTTGAAACCAAGGATGGATCCATCTATGTTGCCAAATCATCAATAACTAGAAATTGGAAACTAGTTAATGAGTTAATGAGTTAGGTAAAAGTTAATGAATTGGTTCTATATAGAAGTTAGGTAAAAGTTGATGAGTTGATTAAATTTGAAACTAGTTATAGAACTTAGCATTGGAGTGCAAGTTTTATTTTAGCACCAAAAAACACTTTTTGGTGCTATATTATAGCAATAGCAATAGATATATAGCATCTAGCATTGGACTTGCTCTTAGTGATTTAAAGAGCCACTAAGAGTCTCTTGGAGCAACTTTTTTTCACTTGCTCTTCAAATTTCAAGCTAAGAGCTTATATAAAGAGGCTATTGGAGATGCTCTAAGGAATATCGGATTCAATTATTCAATCATGGGTCTACAGACGAAATTAATCTGTAAATATTAGAAAGTTGATGTATCATGTATAACACTAATACACTTTGATTGTGATGTTGAGATAGACCGGTTCCCTATTTGTTGAAACGAATGATACGACTGAGGGAAAATAAGATAATTTATTCTTATTTTGTGAATAGTATTATTAACTTTTTAAACTTATTTTATATATGTGCAGCTCCCAATGTAAAACACGCTTATAAGTTAACTTATAGATTAAATATGAATCAAGTGACTCATTGCAGTCCGATTACTCAAGTTGGTCACTGATTTGAAAAAATGACTCAAATGAGTTACTCATTTAAAAATTTGTATCAAAACTATCACTTTATCGTTTGGTCGAAATTCTGAAAGTATTATATATTGAGTTTTGCACATTTTTTATGAACGATATTACATTCAAATGAAAGGTTCCGAGTTCTATTTAAATCGATAAAACAATCAAAAAATTAAAAATAAATAGCTAATAAAATTTTAAAAATCCAACAAAATTAACTAAAATAGTAGATTTCGAAACCTTTCATTTGGATGCAATACCATTCATAAAAAATGTGCAAAACGCAATATATAATACTTTTAGAATTTCGACCAACGATAGAGTGATATTTCTGATGCAAATTTTTAAATGAGTAACTCGTCACTTTTTCAATCAGTGACCAACTTGAGTTATCGGCTGTAATGAGTTACCTGATTGATATTTAATCCGTTAACTTATGACGGGTAACTTTTATACTTGAGATCCGATTGTGCCTCTTAAAAATATTTTTCTACTATATTAAATATAAAAAGTTACTTTCTTCCCGGGCTTAAAATTGTGACTGCTGACTTAATGTGACTTGATGTAATAAACTAGAAGTTTAAAATGTATTTTTAAATCATTTTCACTTATTAATAATCTATAGATTATTAAAAAAATAATAAAAAATAAAAATGATTTAAGAATAAGTTATGTTTTATGGTTAACTTCGTTATAGAAAAATAGTTTACAAATACTAAGCCAAGGAAGAAAATATCTTAAACTTGACTTTAAATAAAATTAATTTCAAATTTAAGTTCATTTCTAATTTATTACACAAACATATATGTTTGAGTTTAAAATTGAAAACCGTTTTAAACTCATAGATTCAAGCACCACGAACAGGCTCCATATCTCATACAGTAGAAACTCTTTAAATTAATACTCGGTAAATTAATAAACTCTCTAAAATAATATATTTATCCGGTCCCGACTTGGGCCAATGTAAAATTTTGAAAAACTCGATAAAATAATAAGATAATAATTTTTTGGGAGATCTCTTTATAATTTTCGGTCCCAAGAAAATCATAAATTAATAATTCATAGAAACTGAAAAAATTATATTACACTATTGAATATGATTCAATAGTTGTCTATTTTCCTTTTAGATTTCGCAACACGTTTTAGATGAGAAGTCATTTGTGAGATATGATTTGAATACTCTAACACATTCATGTAATTTATATGTGCCAAACTTGCTTAAGAATACATTGAATACATATATTCCTCCTATTTATATTTATTGTACAGTACTTTAAAAATCATTATCGATTTACAATACATATGAACACAGTAGTTACTAAAGTCATTATTGATTTCCAATACATATGAACACAGTAGTTACTAATTTACTTTGAGTCCCAAGATTCGTTGCAATGTAATTTTGAGAGACTTAGACTAATTTGCTTTTTTTTTTTGGCATATTAATTTATATACAATATGTCTTTTTGTGTGGTATGTATAGTATAATCGGTTAAAGACTCTTTAAATTAATAAATATTAATTTATCGATAAATTAATAACTCTCTAAATTAATAAATTTCTCCGGTCTCGACATTATTAATTTATGGAGTTTTTACTGTATTGTATGAACCTTTTTTACCATCATGCTTTCTAAAAATGACAAATTTATTTCAACTTCTATCAAAAGAACAGAGTTGATGGATGTTAATTAAATATAATTTATGAATATGTAATGGTAGACATTTTAAATAATAAAAACATCTATAAAAAATAATGGCTAGTCGGAGAGATTATAAAAAATGCTGTGGTAGGAATCATGGGTAAAACGGGAAAGAAGATTTTAATGGGCCTCGCCTGTCCTTGGAATTATATGTAGGCCCACAAATAGTCCAAATGGTTTAACAAAGTCAAATACTGTACACATAATATTTTAACTACCTGGGTCCTATATGAAGCAATTATTGTTGAATGTATGGGTAAATTCTCCTGCTTTGATCCAAAATGGCAAGACTTATTTACTACAATACAAAGCATCAACAACAGTAGGCCCAAAGGTGTCCCCAGCCCATTAACATGCCCATTGATATATCACCATTTAGTCAACAATGCTTTCATGTGCCTAGTGGTGACGTGTAAGTTGTAACAAATGTTCGATTAGAAAGCTCCACCTAATTATAGATTCTCCATAAATTAAATAATATTATTTCTTTTGCCAACGAAATCAAAGTGGGGCTATTATTTTTCTCTTAAAGCCTTTTCTTTTCATAATTATCTGTGCTTTATCAGGAATATGGAATTGTAGTTTTTTCTATCTTTTCTTTATCTTGGTTTTCATTTCTATAAAATATTTTTCTCACACTATGATTGAACTATTTTAGGAAAAAAAAACTCCTCTACATGCATGTACTAAGACTTATTGTGAAATGTTGGCAAGTTTTATAATATGCTCATAATTACATGCACTAGCCCATTCTATATTTCTATCAATTATATGAGATTGCAGTGTTAACTATAATATTATACATATACAAATGATTGTGTGATGAATAGATACGGCTAGTGATAGAAGATGAAACAAACATCCTCTTTCATTCTTTTAAGTTTAATACCGGAAAAGATGTAGAGCTACCAATTTATCTGAACCAGAAAACAAAATGGTGGATCAAATTGTATAATGCATGACAAAGATAATGTATAAATTTACTAAGTTATTAGAAGTTACACCTAAGATAATCATTTTGCATATATATTTACTCTTAGCAACTTGTAAATGGCAATAATTGATAGTGGCGTAATTAGGTGATGCCTTAAACATACTTAAGGGTTACAAATAGAGTTATATGTCTCTTCATTCTTAAATATAAAGTATATTTAATAAATTTAATATACATAATATATGATTCAATAGTTCGTCAAGGTTTGCAGCCGAACAATTGAATATTAGGTGGCAAACCCCACCCTATGACATAAATGTACCTTTTATTACGAGCGGAAGAATATTTAATTTAGTGGAAATTTAGGCATGCCAATATTCAGGTCGAGCATCAAAGCTGAAAATCAAATTTAATCGTGTAAATTTGATCTTATTTTATTTTTTAAAGATTATGATCGACTCAATTTTCTAGTCCGGATCAAAACAAATTCTAATTTGGTCTGGTCTTAAAATAATTATTATACTAACTTTATATAATATGTGTCCGACAAATACAAGTTTGTTCTTACTTCTCTCAATTATAATCCGCCTCAACTTGTTTTACAATTAATTTATATATTATATTAGTCAGAATCATATATTTATAGTATACAATTATTTTTTCTGGTATATGTGCATAGCTAATATTATTGTTGTTATTCAATATTATTTATTATTGTATATTTATATATCTTCTTAAGTTGATTTACGTATTCATATAGTGTGTTCTCATAAATTTACGTTATTTGATCTTTAAAAAACCCGATTTGATCCCGTTCACGATTTAAATTCAGTCCGGTTTTGCTTTTATAATTATTGATAATTTCATTGTGGCACTGGTCTAATTCCGAAATGAACAAGCCGAATATCCAACATTACTAATGTCATTGAACAACTTTTTTACGTCCTATTTGAACTTTGTTTTCATTTCGAGATAAAGAAAGACAAGGAATTCCCCATATTTTGAGGAAACAAGAACCTTTATTAAAACTATAAGTCACTGATAAGTTCGTTTTCTAACTGGCTGCATGCTCGTTAACTCTTAATATAATATAAAATATAACATTTTTAGTAAATCAATTCAAATTTAAGAGTCTCAATTCCAACGATATTCTTTACACTTCCTCTTAAATTTATATTTTATTCTTGTTTAGATTTATGTATGATAAAATCTAACCAGAGGGAATGAATATTTTATTATAAAAAATAAGTGAAGAACTATGTAGTAGTTCTTAACTTTGAAGAGAGAGAAACAAGTTCTTAGGTTCTGCTCCTGAATTTTTTAGGAGAGAAAGTAAATGAATATAAATTAAAGCAAATGTGCATCACCTACATCTCACTTTTGAGTGAAATTTTTGGAGTGAAATTATGTTATAATTGTATCAATTTTGAGTTGCTTTTGTCCCTTAAAAAAATTTGAGAACACAAATAGAAATGAAATTATATAACTTTACATTTTCTTCACTTGCTTTACTCGCTGTTATAACTCGAGAGCATGGCGCTAGTGATTTGAAGAGCTATTATATAATGTTGTTTATGGTTGAGGAGAAAGAAATGTAATGGTATGGAATGAGTAAAATACTATAAAACTAAGAGAGAAAGGAGGAAAATTTTGAAAAAAAATTAAGTGAGTGCAAAATTGTTATGATGAGATTTGAGAAGAAATAGGAGTAGGAGAGAATGGAACATTCCATCTCAAATTGAATGTGTGATCTCTAGCACACGATGTAAAGAATGGAATGGAGGAATTATTGAAATTTTTTAACAATTGCTCATATCATAGTTCATTTTTAATTCCATTCATTCCGGAATCATTCATCCCAACCAAACACAACATAAGAGTCTCTTGAAACAACAAATTCTTTCTCCCTTCTCAAATTTCAGTTTAGGAGTTCACTGCTTAAAGCCTGCTTAAGATGCTCTCACGTTGACAAAAGTTTTAAAGATGGGTATAGTAGAAGTTTTTTTTTTTTTTTCTTTCTCTTTTAACATGATTTTCTTTATATTTATCAACCTAAATAAACCCATCAGCTAATTATATATTTTTTGAGTTAATTACTTAAATGATTCCCATCCCCCCAAAAAATATCCAAGTTAAAAAAATAAAAATTAAATACGGTTCTCATATGCAATCTCAATTCTAACTATTGTCATCTAAAAAATCAACAAATTTAAACTAAGAATTGCAATTTTATATATGACTTTAATCGTATTTAGAAAAAGATTTGAAATTAAATATTAATATTTTTTATTTTGAATATGCAGTGCTCGCAAAAACAATTGTAAAACTATAACATAGATTGTACAATACACCAGCACAATCAGACCCACGCACGTTCAAATTCAATGGATGCTGCGGCACTGCTCCATTAGCCACAACTCGCTACAACTACAAGTTACAACTTGTTTATACAGAAAAACATTGTCCATGTGACCAAATAGAGGGGAAATGTGTGATCATTTCGAATAAGAATCCTTTTGATTTGCCAATATCTTTTACATAATCCCTAGCTAGCTGTTACATCACTATATCAAGATTTATTAATATCGTGCTTGAATTCTTGTCGATTCGTATAAAATCGGGGCAACTTAAACAATTAGATGCAATTTATAAGTATTTATTATTTTATTTAGAGGGTAATATTACTATATTAGTTTTAAAGATTACTATATATTTACAGGGTAATATTACTATATTAGTTTTAAAGATTACTACTCCCTCCGTCCCCCTCAATTCTTTACATTGACGTTAGGCACAGAGGTTAAGAAATATGTATAAAGTAGTGGAAAGGAGAAAGAAAAGTGGGTGAAGTGGTGGGATCCATTGATTTTTAATATATAAAAAGAAGATAATGGAGTAAAAGTAGTGTGAAAAGGAAGATAAAGTGAGAAAGTGGTGGGGCCCATTAGCTATTTTAGGAAAGTTTTGTAATGTAAAGAAATGAGGAAACTGTAAAGAATCTCGAGGGACAGAGGGAGTATATATTTAGAGGGTAATATTACTATATTACTATTTTAGCATTTCTGATAATTTTGAATTTCTGCCTAGTAAAGTCACCTGCATTGCGGCGAAGAATGCTAAAATTGGGGAATAATATATATTCTCAAATGTCCGGAGTAGAATATACACGCAGGATACCAGATGAAGAAATAACAGCAATAACAAATCATAAAACCTAACTTATAAATGAATATATTTATTTTGTTGAAGTGCTCACATTTAGTAGTTGGACCATTTATTTATTAGTGAATTGTTTTATTTATTTCACGGGACCAACTCATTAAAGAGTTTCTTACTTTCATGTCTGTGACATATATTGATTTCGATGTGCAACTATTAAAATATACATGATACATGATACAATTTCAGTTACAGTGACCCATGCTTGTAGTATGAATTTAATATTATAAATTTGATATCACAAATTATTCTTTTCAATAATTATACAATTTTAACTGCTTAATAGTAATTAAAGTTATAATATTTTAGTTTATTTATTTTTAGAGATGAATTGAGTAACTTCAAGTCGCTCGTGCTAGGTTCTCTAAAACTTCAAATTAATAAATTATTCTCTGTGATCATCTATGGCCTCTTCGACTTAAATGCTAATATTAATTTACTGTAACCATTAATAAAATACAATAAAGTATACCGATGTATTTGTATATATATTTTTGTGATAAACTAAATAAAGATTTTGTGAGAGCAGGGTTGGATAACTTGGTTAAGAGTTTATGTATGTGGTCCAAGCTCCTGCGTTCGACCTGGCTCATCCCAAAATTTTTAAGAATGGATATCCGTTAAGGCTATAAGTCATATTTGTAAAAAAGAAAAAAAAAAATTTGTGAAGGTCGAGAACACATATTTCAACCATGAAGAACTATTTACTTTTTGAAATCATATATTCATTCTAGGTCAATTTAAAAGGGGATTCAATTCTCACTAATTAATAGTAATTTTTAAATGAGTATTATCTTCCAAAATAGAAAATGACTGTTTTTTTGCATTGAATTGGACGGATTATTAAAATAATAAATAAAACAATGTTATATTTTTATTTGGTGACATTGAAGGAGATATTTATAATATGTTTTTTCTTACATTGTTATTTGATAACTATAATTTATTATAAGTGAAAAGATTTGAAAGTAAGATTCATCCTATATTTCACCATTTTCCTTAAAAAGTATTTTGTATCTATTCATTTATTCACTCGACATTCTTATTTAGCATATTTCATCCTATTCCTCCTGGTTTCCATTCTCGCGAGTAACCATGATTGAAAATTTATAAATACCTATATCCATATTACTGACTACTGAGGTAAAGAATTTGTCGCCAATCGTTATCATTTGCATTTTAGGTCGCTCACCATGATCGGTTTCACATATCCAAAGTTCCAGATTCAGAAAAATAATATCCGCCCAATTTATATTAATAGTAATATTTTATGATTATTATGAAATAAATATTTAAAAGAAGGTTTGATATCATTTAAAATAAAATCTAAAACTATGTGTTTCTTAAAACATTTTTACCTATATAATATTTTTAAATTTTATTTACTCATTTATACATTTGTCTATGCGTGTAAAAGGAAACTATGATCCTAAAAAAGTGTAAGTAGTTTGACCTCATATCTCCTTGTCAATTTCGTATAACTCAGTAATTATCACATTTTAAATGCCACACTAATAGAATACTTTTGTCTACTCTAAATTATTGCATATGCTTACACAAACACGAGATGTCAAAATATAAAGGACAACTCGGAAATAACACCAAACATTTGGCACGAGCAACACGCAGTACTGAGCAGTTTTTCATTTCTGGGAGAAGAAATAAAATCAATCGGTGGCAGGTAAATAGTTTCACGAATCTAGAAAGTTTTACATTTAGTGCCCCTCAGCTAGAAACTGAAGATCCAAAACCGCGATAGTAATAATGAACAGGGATTTTTGTGATGCACACGGTTCTTAGCTACAAACAGTAATCCGTGTATCACTAGCTGAGTTGGATACAGACAGGAATCGATGATTGATTGAAGTTTTGGCCTTGAGTTCTGTACAAAAGGGTACAAACACAAAAGACTGTAATACCACTTTCCAGTAGAAGTTGAACTTTATTTTATGTGCATGTATATTTGTCCCATACGAAGTGTACAAAATGTCCCAAGAAATGCACGAGACACGGTTCAGAATAAATATTTATAAATAGAGTTTTTAAACTTCTCGTTTTGTATAAACATGTAAAATTTATATTTTTAGCAATGTTCTACAAAAATTGATTTTTTAAAAATTTTGATTAATCCCCACTTAATTTTTAAATAATTTACCAGTCACATTCTGATTTGATAAAAAATTTATGATATTTCAAAAAATCTCCAATAAATCTGCTATAAATACTCAAGGGGTAATTTAACCATTTAATTCTGATTTCTAAAATTATATCTCACCAGCCAATCAGCCATAATGAAATGCATAAAAGAGTTCATATGATCATTTTTTTTTTGACGGAATGTATATCTTACTACGTCTTTTTGTGACAGCTGTGAGGTTTACGGTGTGGTAACAGTGTAAAGGAGATTGCCGTACTTATTTGTACTTTTTAATCATTCCTTTTTGATCAACTCATCAGGGCAATCAGAGCCGCTGATTTTTACTACTCCTATTTCAGTACTTGCATCTTTGTGTACCCTATGGACCCAGCAATATTTATGGGTCAAAACGCCGGGTGGGTTGCGTGTGGTTCTTTTAAGTTTGGTGCTCCATCTTTCTCATCATCGCTCGAGGGGTTCTACATCTATATATAGCCACACACACTCCTACACTATACATCTAGCTATACTCATCAATATCAATTTCAGTATCTAATCAAACATCTCTCTTCTAAATCTCTCTACTCATATGTGTTATATATATTCTACACTCCTTGCTCGTTTTCTCACAAACACTTGCTAGTAGTGCTAATTCTCGGCATTGCCTCGACCTATCAATTTTCATAAAAATACTTTCGGTTCTGGTTCCGTCACTGATCATGGCTGATTTGCCGACGGCTGAGCAAACAAACTCGGGAATTGAATCAAACAACACTTCATTTGCATCTTCCTCTCCATCACAATCAACATCATCATCTACAACCAAGCGAAAATCATCAAAATCTCCGGATCCGAACCCGAAACCGAGCAAGAAAACCCGGGTGACGGATACGAGCAACACATCGAATGGAAGCAAGCACCCTATTTACACGGGAGTCCGAATGCGAACATGGGGCAGATGGGTATCCGAAATCCGAGAACCCAAGAAAAAAAGCCGGATCTGGCTCGGAACTTTCACGAACCCGGAAATGGCCGCCCGGGCCCACGACGTAGCAGCTCTTTCCATAAAAGGAAACTCTGCTATACTAAACTTTCCAGAACTCGTTCACCACTTCCCCCGGCCTGTCACGTGCTCTCCACGTGACATTCAAGAAGCCGCCTTAAAGGCCGCCGCCATGGAGCACCTCGACCCCACATCTCCGTCCATAACCTCGTCGGAGACGACGGAGGAGTCGCCGGAAGAACTCGAAGAAATTCTAAAGCTACCAAGCTTAGGAACAAGTTACGAATGGAGCGAGTCGAATTACGTGTATGATCAGGCGTGGCTACACTCACCCAATTGGCTGCAGGGCTTAGAAGATTTCGCATTCGAAGAACAAATCGCCGCCGGTGGAATATTATTGCCGGAAAATATTAGTACTAGTAATAGTAATTTTATCCCCACTAGCTTTGACACTTTATTATGGCAACATTAATAATAGCAATTATGTTTTTGTTTCTATATTGCTACTCTGTGTGTCATAAGTCATGCGTGTTTGTCTTTTGTTTAATTCAGTGCAGTAATTTCTGTGTCTGACTGCTTGATTTTGCTAGTAATATTAGCAAGAAGTAGTAAATCATAGTCTTTGTGTATACCAAAATGGCAAGTGCTTTATATTAATATATGTTACTTGTTTCTCAAGTCTTCCTTCTTTATCTCTCTGTCACATCTATGTAGTATGTAGTTTTGTTTGATATTATTTCGTTCCATGCATTTTAATCAATTTTTTTATTTATTAGTGTGTATTCAAAATTTTAGATTTATTATTTATTTCTGAAATTTTTATTTTAAAATAAGAGTAATAAAAAAATTATGAAATTATATTTTACAAAAATTTTCAAATACGTGCCGAGTATTGAGACAGATGTATATAATATTTTGGACAGAGGGAGGAATAAATTTACTGATGCAGACCTGTAGTTGTTCGTATATATTACAGTAAAAAATGCTTGCTTTCATGATCGACCTACTGTAGTTTAAGATAAGTTTTGTAGCTACTGATGAAATATTCCATTTGATAAGAAATTAACCAGAAGAATATCCTGCAAAGGTTAAAAAATTAGCTGTCAAACTGTCACACATTGTACAATCTCACTGCATCTGCATAATATGTCAAAATAAATTCGTAGCTATGAGATGCAGCTCAATGTGCAGATTAGTGTCTTAATTACAATATGGCGTCATTTTTATAATTATTTGCCAGGTGGCTTTTCCTCTAGCGTGAAAGAGACAGACCCACGTGGCGTCTTAACACACATGTAAAATTTCATGTAATGCAGAATATATATGTGTGTGTAATAAAAGCAGTGGAGTATAACTTTTTATTTTATTCAAGATATTTATTTCTTCTAGAGATCGGTATCATCAAAGCATAAACCATAATTGTCATCTACTTAATTTTAAAAAATAAAGCCGATCTTCCCCCCTTTTATTTTTTCATGTGCCTACATGACGCACCCTCATTTATAAATATAAAACCACCAACAAGATAAAATAAAATATTCAAAGGAGAAAACAGCAGGCATCTAGCTAGTAGAAATGGCATTATTTTTGGTAATGCATCTACTATTTGTACTGGCATATGGTTTAAGATTTTTAATATTTTAACAATATATATCTTCTATAATTAGGAAGTAAATAATTAAATTAATATCCCATTAATTCACAGTATAAATAATATACCAATAATATAAAGACAATTTACTTTTTGTTTCGTAATTGTAAATCATAACAACTAATTTACCTTATAGCATCAACCACTTTCGGCTATAGTTTTATAATATATGTGTGTTTCTCCGTTCATTCTTAACAACAACGTCCCAACTACTAAACGATTTCGTAAGATTAGACCTAATGAGTATTAAAAGCGTGCTTTATGAACTAAGACTGCATAATCATAATCGCACATGTATACAAATCGACTAATTAATAAGATCCCTCTTTGTTTAAAGATTTATCTATCTAATTTATTATTTGGTTGAGTTTTTTAATATCTTACTGAATGATGTCATCTACCTCTCTTTTATTATTATCGTATTATATATACGTATTTTCATTCCCCTTAACAAGCGCATCTCAACTACTAAACCACTGAATCAGAGATAAATTAGTGTACATAATTTATTAATTTATGTTAATTAAAGGCCGTGCATACTGAAGTTCTAGGTAATATTTAATCGTAATCGATAAGTCCATTTGCATAAATACAATGAATCCTTCCGAGCAGGCATGTTTAAAGGAAAATAAGAAATGTATGAATTAAATAGAAGAAAGCAGGGTATACATACAAAAGGTGAGCAAAACAAAAGAAGTGTACACATATTCTAAAGTTAATTATCCAAACCATATATTTATCTATAAATTGGTGGTAATTAAAACTTTTAAATAGCAATATATAATTTGTAAGTTATGATATTATTCCATGTGTTGCACCACATACGGTTCTTAATTACGCCCTATACTTGCTCTATTTTTCTAATATACGATATTTATCTATTTAAACTTTTGCATGCATTTCAAATATTATCTTTACAATTTTTTTTTTAATATATATTTGTTATTATTTATAGACATCTTACCTACCGAAACCCTATTTATGAATGAAAAAGAGGCCACTCTAACTATTTACTCCCTCCGTCCCTTTTTATCTGTCCATTTTGGAAAATAAAACACATACCAAGGAATAATTGAATGTATGAACTTTTTCATTAAATACCTCTAATTAATATCTTGAAAATGGTGGAATACCTCTACTTTATGTCTTGAAAACATGAATTCAACCAAGTTTTAAATAAGTCAAGCCTTGAAAATTGAAATTATGGAGATATATTTGAAATACTATCATTAAATTAGTTTTGAAAGTATAAACGGACAGATAAATAGGGACAAATTTTTACTTCTAAAGTGGACAGATAAATAGGGACGGAGGGAGTATAAGATTAAAAGAAATTTCATGTATTTAAGAACAGAAAGTTTATATAACAGGCCGGAAAAATGGGCATGCAACCGATAATTTTACATAAAGTCGATTATATAGAAATTTGCACAAAATCGATAATTATGCAAAGCGTCAGATATATACTACTACTAATTATGTGAAGTTTAATTTATGAGCTGGCGAAGGTATGCTGGTAGTCTGGTACGTACAAGTCAAACTCAATTGATTATAGTTTTGCATGGTTGTTAGGGTTCCTTACATCAGAATAGGGTCGTTGTGTATAAAAATCAAATTGACCTTTTAATTGGAGTATTTACGTGTCTGTCCTTTCAGCGAACTACCCAACTTGACCTTTATTAATTTACATTAAACAAAATTATTTATAAAATTTCTGTGATTTTAAATTGATAGTAAATATTGTTAGTATTGACATTTATTGCTGCAAGTTTTCTGCGTCAACAAACGTCACCGTTATGGTCCTCATGGACGTGACGATAGCACAAGTGTAAATGGTTCATACATGGACAGTGCAGGGACTTTAAAATTAACAATAACAGAATCACTGCAAAAGGAAGATGAAGCATAAATGAAAGCTACTCCCAAGGTAGAAGAATTATCTACTTACATATACTGTGATATTTTTAAAACATAATATATGTTGTGATATTTTGTGATAAATATGCAGGGATTTAGTAAATAGAGTAGTTTGACTATTGATACTCCCTCTGTTTTTTATATGACGCTTTTACTTTTGGCACACACTTTTAAGTGCTTTGACCGGGTAGTTAAAAATATTATTTTTTGACTTTTCTTGTTCTAAATAAAAATATTGATTATATATTATTATTCAGGAAAAGAAATTTTAAAAAATAATATTTTTAACTATCCGATCAAAGCACTTAAAAGTGTGTGCTAAAAGTCAAAGCGTCATATAAAAAAAACAGAGGGAGTATAAATTAACAAGGGTTTTATACTTACAAAAATCCAAAATAATTACTACTCCGTTTTGAAATATAAGTCGTTTGACTTTTTTACACTTATTTCTAAGTCTTTTGATCGCATGTTAAAAATCATTCTTTTTTGAAATTTTATGTTTCAGGATAAAAATATATAATTGATATTATTATTCAAAAAAAATAAAATTTCAAAAATAATGATTCTAAACATGCAGTAAAAAGACTTAAAAATACGTGAAAAAGACCTATATTTCAAAACGGAGGAGTAATTGAGTATTACATTGCCGTCCTCTTTGAATTGTCAGGAAGTTTTAGACCGAGAGTTATATATATAACATCTAAAAAGTCTTTTATTTTTTATATATATTTTCACGGATTGAGAGATTGATTCATTTTCATTTAATCGTGAAAATTAAAATAGATTCTAATTTAGCATATCTGCGTGCACATAAAATAAAAGAGCATCTTTGGAAGCTTTTGGAATAAGTAAACAGAAGTTGATCTAGTTCTGTCAACAGTAATTAACATATTCATAAACATGTACCAAGCGAACGCAACGTGCTTCGTGCAGTTTAATTTAAACGCATATGTATAATTTTTTACAGATGCACCAGAAATATTGTTGGCATCTACAAAGGTACGTTATTCTTTAATAGTCAAAATTCAAGTCAACTTGATCAGCAAATCAAATTTGTGTTAAAGAATTTTAAATTATATAATATTCATTGACTAAATTAACCAACATTGTTTTTGACTAAATGAAGTAATAAATTAACATGGTTTTGATCAATTGAATTTATATCGCATGCTTGGCCACGTAAAACGGGAGAACAGTAGTTTATATAATATACTCCGGTATAACAATAATATAATATAAAGAAAGACCAAGACAATGGATTTTAAATAATTAACGATTCTCTTTATTTAGCTGTCTAAAGAATGAAGTGAATCTTTATATTCAACACAAAATGAAGTGAATCTTAAGAAAACAAGATACTAACTGCTAATAACGATTTTCTTAAGCTTTTTCTCGTAAGGTATAGTTTTCGAAGTTCATAAATTTGCATCAAAACTTTAAATTCTTAAATGCATTGTTATATTCGAATAAATTATTTTGTACTGCTGTCTGATTGCAACAAGTTTACCGTGTATTCGAATTAAGTAAAAAACTTTTAATAGTTTAAAAGTGCACGAGCAAGTCGTGATGACATTTATATTCCATCTGCTTTTTTCGGTGTTCCAACATGTATTGACTCGCTCAACGACACTAAATTTGTTTGATATTTCTTCAATAAAAATACAAAAACAATTCCAATGTTTTCTGCATGTCGAAATTTATTGATACTTTTTACCAAAACTATAATAAAATAAGCAAGCTCTTAGTTATTGCACGTTCCTTATACCTCTCTTTGTCGTGTATAGTTCACTAAGGTCTCTCTCGTATCTATTAGTTTTTCTGTTCATCGCTCTCAATTGTCATATATGGGTGAGACTGAGCTATGAGATGAGTTATTAGATGGTCCATGCATAAAACGCCAGTTTCTGAGCTTACCAAGACGCTCAGACACACATTTAGGTATGATATTGGCTTGAACTTGCAAAGAAATGCTTATTTATTAATCGCTCCGTCTCAGTCATTTGTTTACATATATAATTTGGGTAAAGAAGTTAAAGAATATGTATAAAATAGTGTGAGTCATTGATTTTCAATGTATAAAAAAAAGATAATGAAATAAAAGTAACCAAAAAAGGAAGAAAAATGGGAAAGTGATGAAATGATTATTTTTGATAGTTTTTGAAATTTAAGGAATTAGATGTATATATAATATTATACTCTCCCGGTTTCGAAGTAAATATTTATTATGGAAAAAAATTTGTTTCAAATTATTTTTCTACTTCAATTTTCGATATAATATAATAAAATATTGATATTTTTAAGATGAAGTTCACATCTTTTTAAATTTATTTCCAAGATCATTATATCCCATATTTTTATTTTAATGTAGATATGTTTAAAATTGTATAATATTATAATTTAATCTAAATTTAACACATCAACAAACATTCAAGACTGTACATATAAATTAATTATTTTCGCTCGCGTTTAACATACCTCGCTAGATAATATTACCTCCATTCTAATTTTCCCGAGTCACTCATTTTCACGAATTCAAATTAGGTTACACAGACCAGAACAGGCCTGTATCATAGATAATGTCATTCAATTTTATTTTATTAATATAATTTAAAATATTACAAGTCTATAAGAGCATCTCCAATGAAGTTGGCTATAATCGTTGGTCAAATTAGATCTGTAAGACATTATGTAAAATTTGCTGAATCTGTAAGACATATTGTTTCAATGGTATTTGCTATATTGGTTGGTTATAATTTAAAAATAATATGTTATTAATATTTTAATTTGTTAAAATAGAATATATCAGTTCAATATGGTAGTAAATGATGTGCAATCTTCACAGGTTCGACAAATTTAGCCATCTCCTACGTTGTCTAAATTTATAAACAACAGCTGAGCATGGTTGGAGTTGAGTTTTTCGAACTGTTGGCTAAATTTTTTTATTTTAAGCCAACTCTGTTTTTAGCTAAGGATTTTCATGATCGGAGACACCTTACAGACTGCACTTTCGCCTAGAAAGAATAGGTGACAAGTCAGTCCTAAGCCGCGGGAGACTTTAAATATTCTCAACCTCCGCAACCGTGAGATGAATCATTATCAAATTTGCTAATATTAGCTAGTATATATTGTCATGTAAAATCGCATTAAAGCTGCGTAGACATGCAGCAGTTTCGTGATCACAACTCTTGCAGTTGAGCTACAATGGTGGTTGTATGCAACCCGTCTGCATCATCTGCTATGCATGGCCTTCCACTCCTTCAAGCTACAGGGACACGACCCATACAATAAATGAAAATAAATTCTGAAAATAAGTTTACCAATTATGGAAACAAATATTCAAGTTGGTTTGAAAGGATATGTTGAAAGTGATGCGCCCTACTTGTATGTTGCGCTAACCATTTCTATTAAAGAAAAATATTAGGTACTCGGAAATTGTTTGTAATTTTCTACTATTTCATAATTTGAGTTAATTATGTATAATTGTTTCGCACTTTCACACAGTAATAAGAGATCCCTGTATACACATAAAATACTCAATCAAAATTAGCTGTCACTTCATTTGAGAATCCGATGTTCACATTTTAAAAAATATATCATGAATAATAAAATTTTATAATAAAAAAATTAATTAAATCAATTACTTTAACTTTTTTATTTATTATCATTATATCATTACTTTATCTATTTCCTTCTCCTTTTTCATGCTCTTAGGATTTTTCTTAATTTACATACCTAGCTCATTTGTAAACTAACGAGAAGAATGGAGTAGGTTATAGCTATGGCTCGATTTCGCTCCACATTTAACACGCGACGGCAAGATGACGACCCTACGGAATTTAGAACCCCGAGATGGATACTCAAATCGATTTAATATCTGTGGATTTGTAAACAGCTGATGCCCGCATGCATACACTAGTGACTAGGCCAGAGGAAGACGGGAAGAAAGGGCACTATTAATACTCCTAGTTCCATCGAGTCCGTCCAATTATCTCATTTTCCCTCCACTTTTAGAAATAACAACTTTGTAAATTTTGAGGTGGATTAAGCTAGAAGCTTAGCACATGTGGCCAATTTACTGCGAAGAAGTACTAAAAATAAGCAATGAAAAGAAACTACTACCCAGTCCCATTTTACGTGATTCATATTTTTTTTTTTGAATGTTCCGAAAAATTATGAATTTCTCATTTAAGGTGATTATTTGAATATTACAATTATATATTCATAAATTATATTTATTTAATATTCACTCACTTTTTGTGTCATTGAAATTGAGACAAACCTTTACTCCCTAAAGATCATGCAAATTAAAAAAGTTCATACAATACAGGCCGGAGGAAGTAATAATTATTCAAATTACAAAATTAATCTCCAAGCGATTCCATATGTATTTGGTTGATTTTTCTACAAAGAAACTTTCACCAACTCCGAAATAAACAATATCGTTTTTCCATTCACAGTTGATTCCAAAGCTAAGTGGTGACTAAACGATGTAACAGTAAATTGGGAAAAAGTATATTTATATATGAGTGTCTCCTTGATTAAATGCCCAGCCTCCGGCTGAGGGAGCGCAACTATTTACCTATAAGATCACAGTTCTTGTTGTCGGCATTAATTTTCCGGTGGAGACACGACACGTGACTTCCTTATCACACACATTCAACAGTCAACTACTGTGTATAATAAATTATTTAATATTACTCCTATATTAATAATAATACGTGCAAAATTCGTAGGTGAGTTACAGCTGCATTCGAGTAAGAGATGAGCGAGAAAGGTGACATGTATGGATCTCCATAGTTTGAGTATTTTCAAGATTTGCGGCATTGTTATAACACTGTTCGATAGAAACAACGTTGAAAGAGAGTACCTGCAGTATGGTAACGATGATATGGTCTGTGGTCAACTAACAACCTCAGCTTATATTTTATCACTATTTCGTACAAGTCGTGGATTTTGCTGTTATGCATGGCCAGAGCCGTGCTCGATTTTATATTCGTTTTGTTCCTTCTGGGAAATCGACACGATCCTTTTTATTAAACACCATGAGTATCTATATTATGTAAAACATACGAAATTGTTGTTAGGGTATCCAAATTTATTTATAGAATAAGTCTCAAATATCATAATTATAATTATATTAAATATATTAGACCATCAATTTTCAATTTTGTTAAGTATAATAATTCTCATGCACGTAAATACCAGTCACAACAATTTAATATTTTAAACTATTTCAATATCATGATACTCTCTTGTCCCGCCAAATGGTTTACCTACACTGTTTGCATGCGTTTTGAGTATATTGTAAAATATTGTTCTAAAATGACTTTTTAACATTTTTTTTTCGTGAATCGTGTGATATTCCTAAATTTAACCAACGAATTATTACTCTCTCGGACGGGTCTTCCTGGCTAACCGTCGTGAATCTCGTGTTATAGTAAATTTTAATATCTCTAAGAAAGCAAATGTGTTCCCTTAATGGAACTACAAAATAAACCACTATTATCAGCGGCCTTCTTTTGAATTTAAGCAATCCATTATTGTCTTTTATCGAATATAAATAAATAAACAAAATCAAAGAAAGAAAATATCGGGGAATCTGGTACCACACATGGCCACCGTTCCCTGCCACTGAGCACAAAAGCTAGAATCATACAATAGTTGAACATGTATCTAGCCGGGACAAGTAAATCTAGGCACAATCATATACCTTTATCAATTATTTACGTATATCTTTTGCCATACTTAATTACATCACTAATCATGCATCAAAGAAGATTAGAGACTGATTAGTCAACTTTCGCGAGTTCCACCTGTCCCGCAATATTGGATGACCAGAGCAGCAGACAAACTTCCACTCGATTGTACTAATATGAGTATATATCTTAGTTTCTTGTCTAGGTGGGACCCACATTTTCTATTTAATATCCTTAAACACACATCAAATCATATATTCAGGTGTGGTTTAAGGACCCATGTGAAACTAAACATGATTACTTATACTAATTAATTATGTACCAACTAAAACGGAGGAGAAGCTAACCCTACATTGCATATAATCAAGAATTTAAGTTGGTGGTTAGCGCTAAATTTACTATTTCACTTGACTAAGCTTTCGAATGATACAGCTTAGAGTGACTAAAATAGACTACAATTAGTCGGTAATTAGTATTGTTTTAAGTACATCTGCGTCGGCAGGTTATATCACATCACATTCATACCATCGACATTCTAACATTTGATGACTAGTGTTGTGGAAATTATCTTTTCTATAAAGTTGTTAATAATTAGCTTAGGCGAAAGTTATCTTAGCTAAGATAAAAGTCGTGAGATTTATCGAGCTTTATTTGATACCGACTACCAACTTAGCTTTAATTGTCTTTTACAAATGGGTGAACCCCACGAAGAATATATGAACGAAGCCGAAGGTCGTAAATTTGCAGACATGAATCCCTGTTGTTTCGATAGCACTTGCATTGGAAACTAGCTAGTAATCATCAATATTTTGTTATCGGAATCAAAGCAAATCTATCAATTTTTTGTTTGTCATTCCACAATTTCAGTGATTTGTTTAACTTATTTTGCTTATCTATTTTGAGTCTCACCTTTTTTATTGAGTGAAAATTATACATTTAACTAAATTATTGGTATACTTAAATCTACGAGAAATAATGTGCATGTTTAGACAACGTTGTTTCCCGGGTTTTTTTTATAAGAATCCAAATTCATTTTTCTTAATCCATTTATGAAAAAGCCAAAATCATTTATAAGAAACCGAAGATACTAACTTTTGCTTCCGGACTTCTACTTAATTTAATCACTTATAAGTTTTGATTTAATTTTCATTTTTAGTCCATTTCTCTACTATAAGCCAGAAACTTTTTTTTAAAGATTACTCAAACGACGTCCATACACATATTTTTTTACACATGCAGTATTAGACATGAATTCTGTCCAATTATATATTACAATTATCGGTCTGAGATAATGAAAACTTGATTTCAAATTGTTTAAATAACTTATAACATATGTGCGTTAAGGTGGGTTGAATTAATTTTAACGCTACTTTCAAGAGTCGGTCCTAGTTATAATTTGTATTGTATATTTGTATCTCGACAAAAAAGCAAGACGAAATAATTAGATTTAGGAAAATAGTCGGATACGTATATTATCTGTAAAGATGAAAAAGCAGAATGGCAGGGCCAGTCGCTTCATATTGAAAAGACAATATTTGGCCATTTATATGGCGAAATAATGCAAACACTGTACATTTATCGCCTGATAATCGGTCAAGGCCGACATGCATGTAGTTGTTGAAAAGCTTCGAGGGTAAAAGTGGGACGGTGAGTGTTTCTATATGGACGTTTCTTCAACTCTATTTATTCTTGCGGCATAATAATAATTTCACAAAGTGGTTTCTTCTCCGACATTTCTTCTCTCCCAGCTTGCTGGTGGATCCGCACGTGTGTTTGATTCTAACCTTGTGGTCAGTTTACGTGGACATTTAGGTTCGTTGGAGTCGAATATGTGGTCGCGAAATCGCCATAAATTGTGGATTGAGACTGTACAGTGATTTGTTATCTTCGACGTTATGTGTTGGATACTCCCTTTTTAATCGGATGCACCGGCATGATTAGATTGCTTATTTTTTGTCGCGAGTATTGATGTGTGATTAAATGATGCAAAGATTTTGCGATATTTATGAAGAACGAGTAGTGATTTCGTTTGATGTTTTGCCCTAGTTTATGTGAATAATTTAGGCGGTTATTTCGTTGTTTTTTAAATAATTTTGTTGGGTAAAAATATTTTGATAGCTTTTAAATAATTGTGCCATTTTTCGAGTAATTTTAGAAAATCTAATTCGGATATCCAAAATTCTTCCTAATGACGTTGTGATATGTTTTTTTTCATAATATTCTTATTGACATCATCATTATTCATACATGATCTATTATATTTTATATAATAATAATCAAATTAACTATGACACATGTTCTTTGAATTCATTTTATAAATGAATTTGAATATTATATCTTTTTTTGTTAAAGTAAATTTGAACGGCTCGCTTGGCAAAATAGCCCGGCTGAGAGAAGGCCAAAAAATATTCAATATTTTTTTTACTTTTTTTGCCAGAACATATTTAGTATTTACGCATGATGATTTTTTACCCAAAAAAAATTGGGTAGCGACTTCCAACAGTGCGAATTTTATTTGTTGCTTATGGTATTTCCGGTTCCTTGTCAAAGTGAAATCAATCATCAATATACTTATATAAAGGAGAAGCGAGGGGCGTGTAGGTGGCGCCTCTCACATCGCTCCGTCCTATTTTTCTAATTTTCTGGAATTTTTGGATGAAAAATATCAAAAATTAAAACTACCTTTTTTAGTTTCGGATATATTAGAAGCAATTTTCAGAATCTGATTTTGTTTCGGATTATTTATGGAATATAGTAGCTTGAAAGTTTTAATCTGATTTTGTTTCAGATTATTCAATTATGGGAAAGACAGATTATTTATGGAATATTGTAGCTTGAAAATTTTAATCTGATTTTGTTCAGATTATTTAATTATGGGAAAAAGTAGCAAACAAGTCACTCTCCACCTATAAATACCTGTGTAGATCGTAGGATTTTGGATCATCTAAACACAACCTCCTCTCTCAATACCACAAACGTACCTGATAGTTCTCTTACTCGATTTTTAAAGGAGAAGCGAGGGGCGTGTAGGTGGCGCCTCTCACATCGCTCCGTTCTATTTTTTAATTTTCTGAAATTTTTGGATGAAAAATATCAAAAATTAGAAATACCTTTCTCTTGCTCGATTTCTAATTCGGAGGTGTCGTTCTTCTGCAACGATAAGTGAAGGCTGTTACAGTAAAGGTTGTTGCAAGCAAATGTAGTTATAGACCATTACATTGGAGTCGACAAATCCAAACACGGAAAAGAATACAGTCTTGACAGGATATTGATGGTTGATATCAATAAATGAACTATTAATGATATATGTTTGTTGGTTATTCTTTTATAATAATTGTTTTGTTCATCGGACATGTTTGTTGTTGTTAATTTTTATATTATTTACTTTGTATACATGAAAAAATTATTCATGCATTATCTGTTTGCTCCGTTCAAGCAACTTTTAAGAGGGTAGTTATATTTAAGTTAAATGTTTTTGTGCACAATAAATCTAAAAAAATTGGAGGAAGGTGACAATGTAAGAACATGATTATTTTTCCAAAAAAAAAAACAAATAAAATTAAGATTCGTCATGCTTTAAATTGTTAATTACGTGTATAAATTTATTTTCATTTTTTCACCATGAATTATATTCCAATTTTGCAATTTTATATATTAGTATTTGTATTAAATCGAGATTTTTATAATATAAATTTATTTTATCCTACAAATATTAACTTGAAACATTAATATACTTTTTATAGACAGTCATAAAATTATTTTATTCTACAAATATTAATATTAGATCATTAATATAATTTTTATAGGCCGCCGCAACGCGCGTATTCTCATCTAGTTATGTATAAACTAAAGCCCAAGAAACTTTTTGTTCTGCAAGGGCTAAAGCCCGAGAACTGTATGCGAAATAAAGAGGGTTACGAGTCCAGTTCCCGTGTTGGACCTCAACTTAAAAATTTGGCCCTTGACGCCTTGTGACACTAGCTAAAATTCCTCACCATATATATTCACACATGTCTTCTTTCCCAACTGCAAATAAGTCATGGACACAAGAAAAGGCAAAAAATTATATTATTTAATAAATTGTTAAAATTGGTTTAATTATTTAAAAAACAAGACTAATACAATATTGAGAAGAGGCAAATAATAGCAGGGCGGGAGTTAGGATTTTAGGTAAGAACAATAAAAATTCAGATGTAAGTGTTCAATAAAAAATAACCTAGAGCATCTCCAACCATACAAAATCTTTATCTAGGAGTTGGCATATAAAATATAAAAAATATAACCAATTTCTTGAAAAAATCACACTCCAACCACATGAATCTGCTGTCTATAATTTTAGCCAACCTCCTATGGATGAATATATTTGTCGAACCTCTACAGACTGTAAGAAATCTGTAGGAAAATTACACATCATTTATTATCATATTAAAATCATAAATTCTATTTTAACAAACTAAAATACTAACAACATATTATTTTTAAATTATAACCAACCAATATAGTCAATATGAAGTGCAATGTGTTACAATTTCAGCAATTTTTACACAATATTTTGCAAGTCCAATTTAGCTAACTATTTGCACTTTTTTTTCTTTTTTACAATATCATATGTTTTCTTATTACACCTGCGATCTAGACAGATATTCAAAATTTGGGTTTCAAAGTGTCAGGAATTATGTGTTTGTAAAACGAAAGCCCATAATGAAAGATTGGGCCTTCATCTGTTGATTCTCCATCTGGAAAGATTTAGCTCCAACATAAAAGTTCGGCTATCCATGGAGGACCATAAGGTTTGGATAACCGGAGAATTACACTTACGCTTATTTTATGTTTATCATAGTTAAATTTATTTATATTTTTAAATTATTATAATTTTTTAGTTAAACATCGTTAAATTTTTTAACAAATTGACATATAAAGAAATTCATCCAGCTTTCTACGGGACTCCAGAAATGGGACGAGGAAAAAGTGATGAGATCGCAGTTCAACAATGAAGATGCAAATGCCATTCTTAACACCCAAATACCAAATATGTGTATGAAAGACAGACTTGCCTGGTCCCATTCTCCTAATGAGCAATACACGGTGAAGTCGGGGTACCATCAGTGGCATAAGAATCACACCTTGGCAACCGGGAAACATCAGTCTAGAGATTGAAGCAAAATATGGGCTTTGCAAATCCCCCACAAAATAAGAATCTTTTGATGGAGGTTGTCTAGAAATACCATTCCAGTCAGGTACTTAATTGAAATCAAAAGAATCACAGTTCTGATTTGTTGCCCGATGTGCACTGGAGATATTGAGCACCTCTTGTATTTGTTTTTTAATTGTAGTTTCGCCAAAGAGTGTGGTTGAATGTGGGCTTGAACTACGACATGTGGTCAGTAGAAAATGCAGCTGACTGGTTGCTCGAGAAACTGAGTACTGAATCCAGTGAGGTTTTGACAAAGATTGCAACAGTGCTTTGGGGAGTCTGGTTTGCGAGAAACAAGAAGATATTTGAAGAAAGAACCATGACACCAGTTGTTGTTATGGAATGGAGCAGAAAGCAGGTCCAAGAGTGGAAAGAAGCAAATAAGAAACACCATGCAACTTCAAGACATATCTCTTTTGTTTCACAGCAGGAAAGCAAATGGACACCTCCCAACTTAGGTTCGTTTAAGGTAAATGTTGATGGTGCAATAAAAGAAGGTCAAGACTCATTTGCAGTTGGTATGGCTCTCAGGAATAGTCATGGACAGTTCTTAACAGGAAGAGTAATGAGATTTGCAGGCAGCACGCATGTAGTGGAGGCAGAAATGGTAGGGATCCTAGAGGCTCTCTCATGGATAAACCAACTTCCAGTGACAGCAGTGACCATTGAGAGTGATTCCGAACTTTGTGTCAACGCTATGAAAGGGAACAACACAAATCTGCTCGAGTTTGGTAATCAGGTGCATCAATTTAAACTCATGATTCGTAGTAGGGGTGGGGTGTTGGTAGATTTTGTTAGAAAGTAAGCTAACAGGGTGGCACATAATATTGCCAAAATCCCTTGTGAGCTAAACTGCTTCTTGGATTTTATGTCTCCTCCATTTTTGTTGGAGACGATTATGTCGGATTGTTTGATGAATTAATGAAGAACATCTTTTGCTATAAAAAAAAAGTTATTCTAATTTTCACTTGCCTGCATCAAAGACCTTATTTGACACCAATTTCATTGAACTATTATGGATACAACTACATTTTTCGATGTTAGAACATCTCCAATGGCGTTGGCTATAATCGTTGGCTAAATTGGACCTGTAAGATATCATGTAAAATTTGCTGAACCTGTAAGACATTTTGCTTCAATAGTATTGGCTATATTGGTTGGCTATAATTTAAAAACAGTATGTTTTTAATATTTTAAATTGATAAAATAGAATATATCAGTTCAATATGGTAATAAATGATGTACAATTATTCTACAGATTTCTTACAGACCTGTAGAGGTTCGACAAATTTAACCATCCATAGGAGGTTGGCTAAATTTATTGACAACAGCTGAACATGGTTGGGGTTGAGTTTTTCAAGCTATTGACTAAATTTTTTTATTTTAAGTATGTCATCTCACCTTTTAGCCAAGGGTTTTCGATGGTTGGAGATGCTCTTACAAGATCGATATTTGGCGTGCTACTGATGAGGAATTGGCCGGAGGCTCGAAAAGGCAGAATAATTGTTTACATTATTGATAAACGGAGTAAATAATATAGTTGATTCAATGATTCCCCTTTGCAGCCTGTCTCTAATCATTTGGCTTTGTCCAGACCCACATTAGTTGTAACTACCTAATGCTAATTTAGCTTAATAATACAATGGTCCAGAATTATAGTAATATCTATTCATAAGAAAAAACGGTTAGAATCTGAAAATTTTAAACAAAGTATACTTTTTCGGCTAAATTATAATATAATACCTCTTATAAATATATTAAAATTTAGAATAAAACTATTAAATATTTTTCCTGCGAAACCCAGATCCATAATACAACATGCATGTCAACTTACACAAGTGATACGTGTCAACCGGAGATTCATCAAATTATCATCAAATATTGATCGAGTCAGCTCTGGATTAAACTAAAGTTAACACAAACTATGATTTGTAACTGTATTAAATATCATTCACAGCTAGACAAATTTAATTTTTTATCGATCATCATGTAGCTGTATATAAATTAGAATCAAATTCAATAAACACACTATTTCACATACGAACATTTACAATTGCATGTCCAGCACCACCATGGTGACTGACAGTGACACTCATTTCACCACCACCTCCGGCCTGGCCAGCCCGTTTCCTCAGCTGGGCCTCCACTTCTCGGACTCGGAGCTCCGAGAAACCGCGTACGAGATCTTCATCGCGGCTTCTCGGAGCTCCAGAGGTTCCAGACCGTTGACTTTTGTATCTGCTTCGTCAACAAAGGAGAAAAAAGAGTGGGGCTTGAAGAACTCGGTGCTCACTCAACAGAACTCACTGGGTTCAGGCAAGCGAGTTGGGGCTGTAGGAGAGTTGATGAGGGTTCAGATGAAGGTTTCTGAGCAAGTCGATTCTAGGGTTAGACGTGCCTTGCTTAGAATTACGGCTGGTCAGGTACATATTTATTTTCTTAAAATATATGTGTGTATGTATGTGATATTGTAGTTTAATTTTTTAGTTTCTGTTGTTTAGAACCTCAGATTTTCGATAGGAAATGTTTGTATTGGTTATGACTCAATAATTACGATACATCTCCGCATTCACGTCAATATCACCGATTAAGTTTTTTGATGTCATCGATACATCGTCATCTGTGGATAAATTTTGATACACAATTTTGTACCTTTAGCATAACTGCATAACTCAATAAGAATTAAGGATAATTCTATATGCGGTGATCATGTACATTTAATTTCTCGTCTATAGTAACCTTCCCGAATTGATTTTGGAGTGTGAAAAATTGTATATTTAAATTTTTTGTAAAATGCACATAATTAGATCCTTCAATCATGTAACGTGGAGTTAATATGAGTGAGAATGTGACATTTGGGTTAACTGAGACGTGTATTTTATTTTCCGATCTTTCTATTGTGTTAATAATGAAGTAAGATATTTGGTCTTATTACACATTGCCACCCATGGATGGATCACATTGTTGAAGGAGGATTTTAGAATGTGACTATATTGAATGATTGGATATCAATTATTGTCTTGATCTTGTTTTAGCTAGGGAAGCGGATGGAGTCTCTTGTTTTACCTCTAGAGCTATTACAACAACTAAAAGCTTCAGATTTTTCCTCTGCAAGAGAATATGAAGCATGGCAAAAGAGGATATTGAAGGTCCTTGAAGCTGGTATTCTCCAGCATTCTCATGTGCCTCTTGACAAGACCAATGCTTCTGCTCAAAAACTTCGCGAGATTATAGATGGGGGTTTAGAGAGGCCCATCGAGACTGGTAGAAGTGAAACAATGCAAGCATTATGGAACAATGTTATGTCTCTTGCCTGTAGATCGTTTGATGGTTCTGTCTCTGATATATGCCATTGGGCAGATGGGGTACCTTTTAATCTCCGAGTGTATCAGACGCTTTTAGAATCTTGCTTTGATATTAATAACGCAACAGTTGTGATAGAGGAAGTTGATGAATTGTTAGAGCTCATAAAGAAAACATGGGGGATCCTTGGACTAAACCAAGCATACCATAATCTCTGTCTTTTATGGGTATTATTTGACCGTTATGTTGCTACAGGCGAAGTTGAAAAAGACCTGCTCCTCGCTGCTGAAAAAATATTTTTGGAAGTTGAAAAGGACGCAAAGGCAACAAAGGATCCTTCTTACTCCAAGATTTTAAATTCAGCTTTGAGCTCAATTCTGAGTTGGGGTGGAAAAAAACTCTTTGCTTACCATGACACTTTCTACAGGGGTAACACTGATTTAATGCAAATTGTTCTATCACTCAATGTCTTAACGAATAATATATTGGGGGAAGACATTTCACACGAAAAGAACACAGATGTTGGCATCTCATGTCGCCAACTTAACACTTACATTAGGTCATCAGTTGCCAGTGCATTCCATCAGGCAAGTTTTCATTAACTAGTTAATCTTTCTTTTATGTTATTCTTTCGAATTTCCCTGTGGTGCTGTCAGTCTAATTGCTATTAGTGATTTGAATAATGTAATACAGGGGATGGTAAACTCTTAATGAACAAAGCTCAAACCAAATGCAAAATTCTCTCTTATTATTGATTAGATTATTTTCAAATATTCAGCATATGAGGCTCTGTTAGTTTCCGTAGATACTTTGTGTTTATCATTAACATTATATCTTCAAGATAAAACCTCCAGAGTCAAAGTTTTCCTTGTCTCTTCTCCTTAATAGTCTAATCTTTCTGTGTCATCTTCTAATGTTTATATTCTGTTATCACCACATGCTATTATAGCATTTCTCCGTTTTATTTAAATTCAAAAATCTATATCCACATTGCTGTTTTTCTTCACTTAGAATTTGAAAATTCATATATTCTGTCACGAGTATGACTTTTATACTTACCTTAAGACAGAAAAAGGAGAAAATCTATCTAAGCAGACGGTCAGCAAGACATCAGCAAAGTCCTCTTCCTGTCCTTTCCATCCTTGCTCAAGACATTAGCGATCTTGCTTATAATGAGAAGGAAATATATAGTCCTATTTTGAAGAGATGGCACCCTCTTGCAACAGGTGTAGCCGTAGCAACTCTACATGCTTGCTATGCAAATGAATTGAAACAATTTGTTTCGGGCATCAGCGAACTGACTCCTGATGGTATTCAAGTGTTGATATCTGCCGACAAGCTGGAAAAAGATCTAGTGCAGATGGCAGTGGAAGATTCAGTTGACAGTGAGGATGGTGGAATATCAATAATTCAGGAGATGCCTCCTTATGAGACTGAAGGTGTGATTGCAAATCTAGTAAAATCTTGGATAAACACAAGAATAGACAGGCTTAAGGAATGGATTGTTAGAAATCTGCAACAAGAGGTATTATTCAAATCCAAACTTGATTCTTAAAACTCGCTCTTGGTTTCTATCTGGTTAATGCTAGGTATTCGTGAACATGCCATATTAGATTAGCTAATCTAGTAAAATGTTGTTTGCTGTGTTTGTATTATTGTTACACTTACTGCAATGCCAAAGCCGAAGGCCTATGCCGAAGCACCCTCTCTACTCCTAGGGGTAGAGGTAAAGTCTGTCAAAAGTCAATTTCAGTGAGAACTGCACCAATACCACATTGTAGTTTAAGTATGTGATAATAGCAAAATACTTATCTTGAAGGAACGTATGGCCTTACTTAAGGTACATACTATAATATTATTGAATTATCTGTCAAGTCGTGGAAATGATTCAACAATAGACAACCAATAGGGATAGCGGAAGGAGCCCTGCAACTAGGCTATTAATTTCCTCCTTCAGGGATAATTTATACTTCAAGGAAAAAAAAAACGCCAGGAAAAATTTATTAATTCTATCAAGCATATGGATTGCATATGTGGTTCCTACAAGATAGTGATCTAGCTTTGTAATTGGATTGGCAGGAGAATGATCTTACATTCAGAAAGAAGGTGACAACATGACATGAATGATTAGATATTACTCGTCTTTTCTTACTGTGAAAATTTGGTGACCAAGTCCTTAATCTAATACCATGGCCTTACCTATGCCTTGTATAGAGTTAGACTCTCCACAAATTTAATACAAGTTGTCAAGTAAAAAATTTAAAATTCACATAAGGACACTACAAGCAAAACGGGCATTTCCTACCAATTATGTGGTCAACTACCCTTTTCCTACCAATCACTTCTGGTCGGTTTTGCAAGCCAGATTTCCTACCGATTCTGGTAGGTAATGTCTAATGAGACCCAATGTCTAATGCCTAATTTTAAATGCCGGATTTCAACTGACATTCTCTCTTCCAGAGTATAATAGTTTATCCTTTGTTTTCTGGTATGACTTTTTTTCCTTTTGCTGTAGTATTTACTTCCCCTCTCTGGTTAACCTATATTGGTGCCCTGATTTGTAATTTTTTAACTCCACCAGTCTTCCATATTACTGGCACACAAACTATCCTTGATTGAGCTTACAATACTTATCTTGGCATTTTTTAAATTCAAAACTAAAGATCACCCACAATGTCAATAATAATCTCACTTCACAAGCTAATTTAATTAATAAATTTGATTTAACCAGCTGAATGATAAATTAAATTGACAGGATTTACAGATCAAATAACATTATGCATTGAATCTTGATTTGTTACTCTTCAAGAAGTTCATGCAGATCCATCTTTTCTTAGGGGCTTTGTATGATGCTGACCAGATATGTGATTAAAATTCCTCGTTATCTGTCATATTTTTAACTGACATTACAGGTATAAAACTTGACCACATACATTTTGAAACTGCTAGATTGATATAAATTTTTGTTACAGGTGTGGAATCCACAAGCAAACAAAGAGCGATCTGCTCCATCGGCAGTGGAGGTTCTTCGGATGGCAGATGAAACTCTGGAAGCATTCTTTTTGCTGCCAATACCGAGGCATCCTATATTACTACCTGACTTGATGAGGAGTCTTGATAAATGCGTTCAGAGTTACATAATAACTACAAAATCTCACTGTGGTGAGCATTACATGTTAACTATTAGTACAAAGTTCATATTTAAAGGAAAAATTTCTATTCAAAATAACTCATTGTGTTGTGTTCTGTTGTGGTCTTCAGGATCTCGAGGTGAATTTCTTCCCGTTATTCCTGATTTGACCAGATGTACAGCGGGATCAAAACTCCAAGGTGTCTTCAGGAAGAAAGATAAGTTGATTCCGAGGAGGAAACCTGTTTTAAATGAGGACAACTCAGGAATTCTGCAACTGTGTGTTCGCATAAATACCTTGCACCTCATACGGAAAAAATTGGAAGTTCTACAGAATAGGATGACCGCTCACTTAAGAAATGCTGAATATACTCATCTGGATGATAAGGGGAAAGTGTTTGAGCTTTCACAAACTGCTTGTTCAGAAGGGGTGCAGCAGTTATGCGTGGCAACTGCATACAAGCTCATTTTTCGTGATTTAAGTCCCGTGTTCTGGGATGGTCTATATCTTGGGGAAGTCTCTTCTTCTAGGATAGAACCTTTTCTTCAAGATCTCAAACAATACTTGGAGATCATATCATCCACCGTTCATGACAGAGTCCGGGCACGTCTGATTGCCGATGTGATGAAAGCTTCTTTTGATGGTTTCTTGTTGATTCTGCTTGCAGGAGGCCCTTCTCGTGCCTATTCGGTGGAAGACTATATAATGATAGAGGAAGACTTTGATTTTCTTCAAAATTTCTTCTGTTCCAGTGGATATGAATTACCACCTGAATTAATAAACAGATTTGCACTCATTGTGAAACGTATACTTCCCCTGTTCCATATGGACACTCAGAGCCTCATCGAGCAGTTCAGAGCTTCAATATCAAACGAGTATGGCCCGTCTGCTAGTTCTAGCCTTCCCTTGAGTTAGAATTTATCAACAGTGACAAGAGAGGTGTGCTTGAAGAGATAAAACACTTCACACAGATTATATTAGTTCTGCAAGTTTATATACAGGATAGAGAATAGAGGATACATCGTGACACCTAAACTATAGCTACCACTAACACAAGTAATCCCACTAATAAGACCAGAACATGTTAAGATAAGATAACTATTAACTACTAAATACTGCCGATAACTACTATGCATGTTTCCCGCTTATGTAGGTGTCTCAACATCCCCCCTCAAACTCAAGGGAACCTGACTGACATTGAGTTTGTCACGCAAGAAAAGAAATCGAGAATGTGTAAGAGGCTTAGTGAGCATGTCAGCAACCTGATCATAAGAAGGAATGTACCGAACTTCAAGTTGTTTGTTAAGCACCTTACTGCGAATAAAATGAACATCAATCTCTATGTGTTTTGTCCGTGCATGATATACTGGATTAGAAGCAAGAGCATTAGCACTCATGTTATCGCACCAAGTAATGGGTGTACTACTACAGGGAACTCCGATTTCTTTGAACAATGACTGAATCCAAGTAATCTCTGCCGCAACATTAGCAAGAGCGCGATATTCAGCCTCCGTGCTGGAGCGAGCAACAACACCTTGTTTCTTGGATGACCAGGAGACTAAAGTGTCACCTAAATATACACAATAAGAACCTACTGATCGACGATCATCAGGGCATGAAGCCCAATCAGCATCAGAGAAACCGGTAACATTAAGCCTTTCATTGCCCTGAATGTATAAACCAAACTGAGATGTACCTTGCAAATATCGGAATACACGCTTGAGGAGTTGCCAATGCACATCAGTTGGTGTGTGTGAGAATTGACTGAGTTTGTTCACTACAAAAGCAATATCAGGTCTTGTATGAAGTAAATATTGGAGAGCTCCAACAGCACTTCGATACACAGTAGGATCATGCATTGGTGTACCATTAGAAAGACTGATACTTCTACCAGTACTCATGGGTGTAGGACATGGCTTACACTGTGACATACCAAACTTGAAAAGAATATCACGTATGTACTGGGTTTGACTAAGAAACAGACCGGTATGATCTCGATGGACCTCAATACCAAGAAAGTGATGAAGATCACCAAGATCTTTCAGGGAGAACATGCGATTTAATTGCTGAATAAATTTTTGTAACAAAGAATCATCATTCCCTGTAACAATGATGTCGTCCACGTAGATAAGAACAAATATTATTTTGTTCCTGGCCTGCAAAAAGAACAAAGATGAATCACACTGAGACTGAATAAAATTCCAGCGTTGTAACGTCTCTCTTAATTCATCACTCCAGGTACGAGGTGCTTGTCTTAATCCATAAATTGCTTTCTCAAGTTTACAAACATATCCAGGCTTGTTTGCATCAACAAATCCTTCCGGTTGAGCCATATACACTGTTTCATGAAGCTTCCCATTCAAAAATGCATTGTTAACATCAAGTTGCCTGATTTTCCAATTCTTTGAAATGGCTATGGTAAGGATGATACGAACTGTAGAGGCTTTAATAACTGGACTGTAGGTTTCAGTGAAATCCACTCCTGGAGTTTGTAAATATCCCTTCGCCACGAGACGTGCTTTAAATCTATCGATAGATCCATCAGCTTTTCTTTTAATACGGAACACCCATTTATTTTCCACCACATTCATATCTGGTCGCCATGGAACAAGTTGCCATGTATGGTTTTTGGTGAGGGCTGCCATCTCTTCATGCATTGCTTTGTGCCAGTGTTCATTTGCAAGAGCCTCCTGTACTGTAGCAGGTTCATGACAAACATTGGTAATATAAGCTTTCGGTTTAAAAATCCCAGCTTTACCTCGTGTAACCATGCTATGACTTTCTGCATGAGCTTTGCCTGTTCTTGAACTTGCAGACACATCAACTGAATGAGAAGACTCTATGTGTTCTTCCAAATCTATTGGAGAGAATTCTTGAGCAGATGAATTTGCCGCTGATGGAGTGTTGTGATCATGTTGAGCCAAAGATTCATCACTTGGTTGTTGCAAGTTTTCAGACTCAGAAGGTACCGACCCGCCTTCAAAAAATGCTTGTTGAGGTCTTGTATCAGTTATCGCATCTGTGGAATTTAAGGGAGATAAAGGTAGTATAGAATATGATGAACACGAGTTGACAACAGAGTGTTCAGATTGATGCCAATTATTGGTGAGAAATTTTGTATGTGCAAAAGGAAAATTATTCTCATTAAAAATAACGCTCCTGGACACATAAACTCTACCCGTAGGACTCAAACAAAGATATCCCTTGTGACCTGGACTGTATCCGAGAAACACACATTTTATCGTATGAAACTGAAATTTAGTTTTGTGATATGGTCTGAGACAAGGAAAACATGCACAACCAAAGACTTTGAGTAATTGATAATTTGGCTTCTGGTTGTAAAGAGTCTGAATGGGGGATTTTAGATTAAGAACAGGAGTAGGCATACAGTTTATTAGGTACACAGAAGTTTGAAAAGCATACCACCAATATTTCAGAGGCATTTTTGCTTGAGCTAGAAGAGTGAGGCCAGTTTCGACAATATGTCGATGTTTTCTTTCGGCTCGTCCATTTTGCGAAGAAGTATGTGGACAAGAGTGTCGAAATTCAATGCCACACTTTTCCAACACTTTACTGAAGCTTCTATATTCTCCTCCCCAATCAGATTGAACAATTTTTATCCTTTTGTTGAACCTGTTCTCAACCAGCCTTTTGAATTTGATAAACACATCAAGTGCATCACCTTTGGTTTTTAAAGGATAAATATGCCTGCTATAATCATCTAAAAAATGGATATAATATTTGTATCCATCACAAGATTGGACAGGTGCCGGACCCCATAAGTCTGTATGGATCAAGTGAAGTGGTTCTTGTGCATGATATTCAGATGTGGGAAACGGTAAAGAATGAGATTTTCCATACTGACAAGCTTCACAAAAAAATTGATTTTCATTGAAGAACATGGACTGATTACAAGACTTTAGAATTGTTGATAAAATTCTATTTGATGGGTGACCAAATCTTCTATGAAACAACTCTTTTCGAGAATCAACGACACTAGACTCAAGTGCGACATGAGAAGAATTATTTTCTCGAGCAATTGGAACATTAGAATGACTAAACATTGACTTTGAGCTTCTAAATCTATCTGCAAGCTTTAACTGATACAGACCATCTTTAAGCGTCCCTTGAAGAAGAACCTGTCCCGTTTCCTTGTCCTTAACAAAGCAACAATTAGAGTGAAACTCAGTAAAGACATTGTTATCAAAAGCTAATTGAGAGACACTGAGCAAATTTTTCTTAATGCAAGGCACATGAAGAACATTTTTTAATTGCAACACCTTGTGATCCAAGGATGGAACAAGTATTTTTCCGGTATGTGCAATACAAAGTTTTGATCCATTTCCAACCATCAGAGTTTTCTACCGAAATATTTACCTGCATTCGATAACTGAGTTTCATCGTTTGTAACATGATTGCTTGCCCCACTATCCATAAACCAGCTTTGATCAACTTCTGACCCTATAGCAGCTGTAAATGCAATCGATGAGCTTTCTTGCTTTCCTTTACTTGTGTCTGGGGAGGTGCCCATGAAATCCTCATCATATCTATTCCAACAGTAGGGAGCTGTATGTCCAGGTTTTCCACAAATTTGACACATTAATTTGGAGTTTGAACTTCTTCCTCCACGGTTTCTCCCTCTGGTATTACCATTCCTGAAATTTCCTCTTCCTTGTGCTCCGCCTCTATGACTCTTGTAATTCAAGCCAGTCGAATTACTATTGCGAGCATTTGGATTGACCTTATTTGCAAATGCTGCAGTTGGTCGTGATACTTCCATTCCAGCCAAGCTTAAACGTGTTGCATTTAATTGCTCTAGGCGACTTTCATAAGTCATCAAAGTAGATTGTAGCTCGACCCAAGAGATTGATTCTCTTCCGCTGATTTGCACAACAATTGGTGTATATTCTTCATCGAGTCCTGCAAGAACCTGAGTTACAAGATCAGAACTATCAATTGGCTTTCCTGCCAAAGCCAAATTGTCAGCAATAGACTTCACTGAGTTCAAATATTCAGCGATCTTCATTGTGCCTTTCCTGGCTTGTTGCAACTCTCCTGTCAGGAAAATGATACGAGATTTGTTTTGCATGCCAAAATATTGTTTTATGCCTTCCCACAGATCCTTCGAAGTTGTAAAACCCATCAATCTAGCCGCAACGTGTGGCTGAATAGAATTATATAACCAACCTAACAGAAGTTGGTCTTTTGAGATCCAAACATCATAATCAGGATTTGGATCTTTTTTTGGTGGTGATGGTGTTCCAGATACAATTGAAGCAGAAGTTGTTGTGGTGGAAACAATAAATTCGTTTGGACATGGTATTTCACCAGTTAGAAAACCTTCAAGCTTATGACCTCTCAGAAGTGGCAATACCATATTTTGCCAAAGCAAGAAATTGTCATTATCTAACTTTACTGATGGTGGTTGAGAAAGCATTCCACCGAGAGAATATAAGGGCTGATTTGTTTGAATATTAGCGTTGGCCATAAGGCTCTGATACCAAGTTAGAATTTATCAACAGTGACAAGAGAGGTGTGCTTGAAGAGATAAAACACTTCACACAGATTATATTAGTTCTGCAAATTTATATACAGGATAGAGAATAGAGGATACATCGTGACACCTAAACTATAGCTACCACTAACACAAGTAATCCCACTAATAAGACCAGAACATGTTAAGATAAGATAACTATTAACTACTAAATACTGCCGATAACTACTATGCATGTTTCCCGCTTATGTAGGTGTCTCAACACCTTGCCTCCAACATCTGGTCAGTGGAAACCTATGATGTGCTCAAAATATGATTTTAAAATTAATCGCAAGTGCACGATCCCGTTTTAGTAATATAAGATTCGTTCCAAGGACTAAAGTTATTTTCGCGAAAACTTAATTTTTAACTTAATCAAATTAGACCAAATTAATTTTGAGGAGAATATTGATTTTACTAATTAATATTAAACATTTCTCAAATAAAAAAAAGTAAACAAATTAATCACTTATCAAAATCAATATAGAAATGCAAAAGAAAATTTAAAAAGAAAATATAAAGAATAACAAACGAACAGAATTAATTTAAAACATAAGACAGAGAACTGGTCCGTGGTCTGAGCGTGTCAAATAAAAGGGAGAGGAGTGTGTGATTTGTGAACAGAACAAGCAGATACACTGGCCATGTAAAACAAACTTAATATAAAAGAAACGGAAAAATAAAAAATAAAAATAAAAGAAAAGAAAAATTGACACAAATTAAACACGTAATCCACTGAACCAAAACATGAAGATCAACGTATATACTAAACAATCGCAGAAACATATCAGTCTAACGAACCATCGCCGGAATACATGGAGGTCCCCGGAATAGTCTAAATCTTACCGGAAAATCAATTTAACCGGAAAATCTAGCCATTCCAAATATAACAAATCAAACCCCACTAACCTCTAAATCAAATTCAACAATAAATTCTACACTAAATAGCTCCTAAACTACCCATTTCTCACCAAAACAAGACCAAAATCAAGCCAAAACAACTCCAAAATACACCAAACTTTAAATCTAACCTAAACATAATATTTCAAACACAAACCCACTAACCTCAAGTCAAAATCATAAACTAAAATTTACACCAAAAAGCCCTCAAAAATACCAAAACCAAGAACAAGAACACTACCAAATCATATCAAACTAACTCTAAATCCAACAAAACTTCAAAACTAGCTTATCTACCATGTTTCTAACAAAACCCCATCAAACTACAAACCAAAATCAAAAACAAAAATACTAAATCATTAAACCCACTAATAAAATTGAGATTTAAAAGGGGCTTAATCTAAATATCAAAATGTAAACTAAAACATAAAATAAAGGCTCTTTCAACCCACAAGTGGTTGGCATACATGCCACTTTATCCACTTGTTGGAAAGAAAATAGATCATAGCCATAAATTTCAACAAGGTAAAGATGTAGGAGATGAAGAAACTAAACTTGAAATTATATTAAACAAGAAAGTGTTTACAATATTTGAGAGATTACAATTTGAAAAAGAAAGCTAGAAAGTGATGAAGGAGGCTACTAACAACTAGGTAAAACTAGGGTAAAGACTAAGATGGTGGCTAATGAGAGAAAATGATGTTTATATAGGCCAAGATTAGGGTTTTAGGGGTAGAAGGGTCTTTGTGTCTTGATTTTCTTTTCCATTTTTCTTTTTCTTTTTCTTCTTTTCTTTTTCTTCCTCTTCTTTTCTTTTTCTTCCTCTTTTTCCCTTCTTGCACCTTTTTGTTCCTTTTTCTCTTGAATTCTTGATTTCTCTAAAATTTCCTGAAAACAAAACAATTAACTAATAAAAATACGAAAACAAGCAATAAATAGGTAGTTAAAATGTGCAAAATAATGGACCTATCAACCTACAGAAGCCAATACAAATTTACGTGTTTTATGTTATCGGAATGATAAACAGGCAACCAACTTTCTCAAAAAGACCTACAACTTCCCGAAGAAACTATGATCAACTAGAAGACAGTTGCATAACCAACATGCTGCTGATAGTTTCTGAAGCTCCATTGTGTAAGAAAGGCTTCGGAAAACAAATGACCAGTGTGCATGATGTTGGCTGTCGTAACGTGATGTTAATTTGGTGAGTGCCAAGTTGTTACTTCAATTGTTGCTTTATCATAAAGTTGTGGCATTTTGTGTATATGACGTTCAGATAAAGGCTTGGTTGCATTACAGTTTACAGATTATAGTATACATGTATAGTTTGGCGTTTGTCATTATAAAATTGAAGTGGATCTTCCTGAAATTTGGACCTATAAATTTAAATGTCTAGATACCACAATATGTATATGCATGATAATAACAGAAACAAGAAGCCAGTAATAAATTCAAAGAAACCAGAGATGTCACATGGTTCTAAATCTACATAAAAGAAGTTAGCAGGTGCAAAAACTGTGCCTATTTAGCATGCAAATGATATTATTTCTCTTCCATGGCGTTTAAAGATATCCATTCGAAGGCCTTCAATTTAAGTACCCCGAATTTATAAGCCATAGGTGTTTTAGACTGGCCTTATTGCTAGACTTTGATGGAATAAGCTGCAAACATATTTGGAGTTCTAATTCTAAATAATTATTATAAGTACTTTTTGTACATCCAGGAGCACCATCAATATTAATAAGATTGGACCTCTTAAGTCTTACCAGAACCTTGGATAGTTCCTCTTGTTTTGATCTATGATTGCAATGCTCCACAAAAATACAAAAGGGGCATCATTTATTCAAAGGGTTAATGCTCTGTTTCATCACTATACTCGATTAAAAATTTCAGTTGACCTACCGAGTAAAAAAAGCTTTTCGAACTAATTGTATCATTTAAAACTTTCAGAAAGGTCATTCCGTTAGTCTCCGTTAAAAACTTAACGTGTTAATGCTCTGTTTCATCATCGTTTTCAATCAAAATTATTAATTGCCCTATTGAATAAAGGACAACTTTACAAGCAACCTCCCCCCTCCACTTCCTTATCTTCTGATTTTTTCTCCCCCTTTACTATGGTGTCAATACATTAGACATGATGCACTTGTCGTCTGGAGACTTATTTGACATGAAATGGGAATTCAAAGTCTTGAGAGGAACTTCGTAAGGTGAACGTTGATGCACCAGTTGATGCAGTTCATGAGTTTGCTTCCCTTGACATGCTCCTTAAGACACCTCAAGCCCAGGCATGTGCCGAGGATATTGCTATATGGGTAAAGAAGTATATCTCACTTCGAGGTCATGAATTTTCCCATTAAGCACAAGAAGTCCAGAATCACATAGAGGAGCACTGGAGCACCAACTACTTGCATTACTGATGTATATTATAGGATCGGCTTTAATCATCTGAATGAATTTTTCCATATCTTCTCGTCTTGGAGTTTTGGTGTAGTGTGTCTTGGAGTTTTGCCAACAACTGATGAACTACTTTAGAGATTGTCCTGGGTCATTACAATGTTCTCCAGAAGTTGCAAATAGGTGGAACAGAGTCTTACATGGTTGCTGTAGTAGAATCTTTGCCGCTGGGACACTGTAGCCCCAAATTAATGTTAAGAACCCTAATTTACACATGCAAATCTGAAAAATATATGTAATTCCGTTAAAATTAATGTTTTCCGTTAAATTCAACTACATGGTTAACGGCGCTGAAATGTTTTTTAAGCTTAATTACGTGATTGTAAGGTTTTGGATACTTTATTATTTAAATGAAAATTTTTTTGATTCGGTAGACTAACTGAAAGTTTTGATCCAGTATAGGGACTGACCAAACAGAGCATTAACCCTTTATTCAAATATGAAATCTTATTCTAATCTGCTATACTTCCTTCTCCCTCGATTTTAAAATATAGCACACTTCTAAATCAATTGATCGCTTAGTTAAAATTAGTATTTTTTTAAAAAAATTTTGAATTATAATATTGATTATATATTTTTATCTAGAAAAAATAATAATTTTAACTATACAATCAAAGAACTTAAAAATATATGCCAAAAAATTAAATGACCTATATTTCAAAATAGAAATAGTATATCATTATTTCCAGCTTCATTAACCAGTAAATTACAGTCAATAACACCTTGTGAAACATGTTCATCCCAAATAACAACATTCTCATTCATACTGTAAGCTTTGAGTAATAGTCCCAACAAAATAATTTCCCAATATCTACCTTTCTTTCAGACTTATCCTCCTTGTGTAATAAACATGCTAAATTCTTCTAACCATTCTTATATATCATCAAGACATATCTTCTGTAACGTATATATCATCAAGACATATCTTCTGTAATTTGTGCTGCCAGACAAATTATTATAGGAATTCGCATGATTATATCCTTGAAATTCAAGATGATTATATCCTTGATTACTAGAACCTCAACACCAGGAATAACAACCATTCTCGTATTAGCTTAAGCAATTTCATTAGTTCTTCCAACTTGAACAAATTGCACTAAAATTTCCTGTTACGTGTACAAACACAACTCAACACAAGGTCACAAGCTACTCAAGATCAGACCTGATCACATATACTAATCTAAGTATCTAACCATTCAGTACTTCCAAATTTACTTAATTGCAGAGCTCTTATTAATACAAAGCAACTGAAGTCTGTCAACTATAATCTTGTTCAAGCATCTCGCGAAACAATGTCAGTGCCTCATCAAATCCTTATTCTTCAGATATATACATTCAACAAAGTCTATTCACAACTTCAACGTAGATTTAACAAAAAACTTAAATTAAAACTCCTTCCGTCCCACTTATTTCTAGACATGTCGAACTCTCCGTACAAAATGTATATAACTCACCGAGACGGAACGAGTATATGTTCTAGATTACAGAGATAGCATCTGTCACAATTTGCACACAGATTACCAATAATAAAAATTTACAAGCTCGATTTTGCACAGGGAAGAAAAGCATCAGTTTTAAAAAGCTCGATTTTGGAGCTTCATGGTTAATCAGCCCAAAATACATAATATATCATCATCTGCAGCTTCCCCAGCAATTATTCTAAATCACTCAATTACATAATTAATAATAACAATAATAATGTAAATTTGGATTGAAGAGAGAGATAAGCATCAGTTTTAAAAAGCTCGATTTGGAGCTTCACGGTTAATCAGCCCAAATACAAAATCTTTCATCATCTGCTTATATGACTCCACGTAAATCAATTACCACAAATAAAATTGTAAAGTACAAATTTGATTTTGTAATACGAGAGCTACATAAAATTGGCTGTGCCGTCGGCGGCTTTGATGCATTTATAGGCGGAGTAAGTAAGCAGAACGAGAACCCTACTTTTCTTTGACGAACCCAAAGGCCAGTTTTGTTGGACCCAACTCAAGTACGGCCCAGTATATCACAATTCAGATTTGTGAAAAATGGGAAGTAATAAAGATAATATCTGCAGTTTTGGACCTTTGGTTGTCACAAGAAAACTATAATTATTTATTTTATAGTGAAATGTTACATAAAATAACATTTAAAACTGTTTATGAGTCTTTCTATTTGCAATTTGTTTTTTCAAATCTCCGTCCTTGACCGCTTGGTAGTTAAATAATTAAATTTTCTTAATGAAATGATTAAGCTTTTTCATAGAAATTTAAAATAAATGGAATTTTATCACTAATGCTATTATAAAATCTGATATATAATATTTTTGAATTTAAATAACTTTTACATTCCGGCCCCTCTTAAAATTCTTCCTAGCTCCGTCACCGGCTGTATGTACTTAACTCATAAGGACATGGGAAGACAAGCATTAACAAAAAGCTATACCCGCAGCAGAAAAATAACAAGAAGCTTTAGATGTTGATATTTAAGAGACAAAGGGAGTCCTTATGGCTGCGTGTTGATATTTAGGGATTTTTATGACACCAGAAAAAAGACCACTTCCAGGGACTATCTCTATTTTTTGCCGAGGCTATATTTCCTTTGGCTTCAAAAATTAAGTAGATGTCACGATTCATAAATGTAAAGATGAAATTAGTTCTAACAAGTTTATGTTGGATAATTGTTAATTTATGATGGCTGCGGGTTCTATATATTCATGGTTTTGCAAATCCTCTAATACTGCTATTTACGTGAATATGCTATTGCCACTACTTATATTGTATATTGTGTTTTTAACAATGTACCACAGTATAACCAGCTCTATTCTTATTTTAAAGTTTACAATGGAATCCTGTGTTAAAACAACAAAAAAGAATATTCTCAACTTAGCACTACATTGATTCCATATTACAATATTGATCTCAATTTGTCATACAAAAGAGAGATTATGAATTGATTGTTGATTGTGGGCAAGAAAGAGGACATGCGATCGTGTTTCTTTTGCTTTTGCTAACCATAAGCGATCAACTTTCTAGGCAAACATTGATGAATCAATCTGCTGAATGTTTGGGAACATCTTTCTCACCGTGTTGATATACTCTTGGGAGTTTGCCTATATGCAGAAAAAGCAGATATCAAATCATAGTTTATGTTGAATAATATGTATATAGATGCAAAAAGGAAATGTAATCAACTGAAAAGAGGCTGGTCAACTAATACAGAATGAACATCCCCACACATATTTGAGATAAAGCATGCTAGGCATTGAATGAATAGCGGATTAGAACACTAAAGTCAGTCCAATAGTCAAATCCTCAACTAGTGCATCTGATAGATCTGATGGATAGAGTTTCTTTTGAAAACAATGTGTTCTAGTCTAATATCTACAGATCATTTCAGTTAGCCTCTCTGTATTGTAATATATATAACCTACGATGCTAAGATAATTGAGAAATTATAGACTATATATTATTAGAAGAAAAGAAGTATAAAGTACATGAAAGATAATATGTACAGGAAGACTTTTTAGGAAAACAAAGACTATAGTTTAAAGTTAAGTCATTCAGTAGAAGATAAGCTTACACATGGATTATGCTCAAGGTAGATGGTTGTTAGCTTCTCTCTAGAACCAGCAACTGCACCTTCAATACCTTCTAAAGATGATATCTGGTTGTCATTAAGCCACAAGTCTTCTAAACTGAAAAAAAAATCAAGCGGTCAGCTTAATAATGCTACAAAAAAAAAAACAAGAGACGATTGATTATTATATATCTGCGTAGAAAAGGTATATGTACAGGCTTAAGTTCTCAATATCGTTGATTGTGGCAAGTTTATTAGAAGAAACATCCAAGACCCGTAGGTTTAGCAAGGTTGAAAGCCCTTCCATTTGTGAAATACCATTGTGGCTCAGATACAATTCTTCTAAAGCAACACATCCCTGAAAGTAATGAAAATAAACCGCCAAATATCAGAATCCAGGTGACGAGAGTCACTTAAATATAACCCAAGGTACCACAAATCCACAATGATCAACGAAATACCTCCAATCCTGTCATAGAAGTTAATCTATTGCTCTGCAGGCTAAGCTTTTTGATGCATTTCAGCCCACATAAGTTGATGGTTTTAATACGGTTCCTACCCAGCCACAACTCCCGCAATTGTGTTAGATTTTGCAAATTCTCCATAACCTGAAACAGAGAAGTAAAAGGTCTAAGGCTCTAAGCTGATAGTCAAGCACATTATACAGTGCAAAATCCTCATTTACAACTTGTTCCATCTCATCAATTTTGAATACGTTCAGAACATAGCAAGTATTTGAATTTTAATTCACTGAGATGAGAATCATGCACCAATGTAATCAGACACTAGGTTCTTGAAGAAAGAATTACTATTGTATATCAGTATACATCAAAGGACCAAGAACTTACCCGTAATCTGTTGGATCCAAGTTCAAGAAGTTGCAAGTCATGGAAATGTTCAATCTCCTCAATTTTAGGAACTTCGTTCTTTGACACATAAAGTTCCTTAAGGGTACTAGCAAATTTTGACAGTCCATTTAGCGAAGTAATCTCATTGAAAGAAACATCGAAAACCAAAAGACTTTTAAATATGCTAACATCAGGGAGTTTCTTTAGCTGATTATCCCTGAGCACCAGTTCCTGCAGAAACATGAACCATGTTTTATTGCTAGGCACAAACTGATACCAAAACATCAGAAGTGAGAATATCTATTATCCTTATTTAAACAACAATGATATCCTCCTCCCCTGTTCATTACATTATTCACGAAGGCATAGAAGATATATTATATACCCTTCTCGAAAAAAATTGACCTAAAAATGTCAAAACACAAGCATGACCAGACAAGGAAGCAGCATAATGTTTTTAGGACTCATTAATGATTATACAGTATAAGCAACAGGAACATATACAAGACATGTTCACAGTTCAACAATAAAATCATGATCCTTTACTTTTCTTTGCAGGAGATTATTCGGATGTAATACTTTGCGCTCTCTGGATAAAAGAAAATAAAAAAGACACTTTAAACAGTTTGCCAATTTTTAAATGGCTAAACCCTAGAATTCACATATATTGAAATACTGACAGTTCCAATTTGTATCCAAGAGATAAACCCCAGAGATGGTCTTCAATCACACTCATATACAAAAAAATCAAGAAACATTTACTCTTCATTCTTCACATATGAAAAGTACAACACGAAAAAAAACCCAAATAACCCTGAGTGGGTAGGGAATCTGTAATCCAATATACAGTACACCACTGAACCCAACAGCTTTAAATTGGGAAGAAATGGAAATTGAAATGTAAAATATAGGCTATAACATGACATATATTCATTCCTTTTCGTTGGTCTTTGGGTACAAGTTTTAACATATATCTATCATTCTAGAATCTAGATAATGCGAAACACAATACACCAGTCTTTTTAGGCCGAATTTTCACATAGTACCTCGTATGGCTATCAGGAACATTAGTCATTGACTATGATATTTAAGTTAACTTTCGAATATTTATATAATAGCCTGGCAACTTCAGCATATACAATAAAATCTCCCATCCCCGCCTCTTTTCTTCTTTCTGTGCTTCGAGTAAAATGATCAGCTACATATTCAAGTTCATTGATAGAAATTCCAACAAATAAGCAAATCATATAAGTTTTGGCAAAGGGAAATATAATATCAATAAGAGTCTAAGACAGTTGATTATTGAACTGTAAGATTGCACATCATTGTGATAATGATTTTGAACCTAATGTTATAGTTGTGATCAGTCTACATGTTCTGATGATGACGATCAAGATGGATGAGTACTAATTCAAGGGTGAAAGTGATGAGCGAAGTGAGCTCTGTTCATCAGACCATCAAGTTGATTGGATGGGCATGTAGTTGATCACCAGTCCAAACATCGAGGGTTTGTGAATGGCCGCTCCGAGAGACTGAAATTCAACTCCTTTAACGACAAACCATCTACATAACTATCCTCTTCTTAAGCACAGAATAATTCATTTTCTATCATATTCATCTCTCTAAATTTTTGGCTTCAATCTCTGCAGTAGTTAATATCTATGTACTTACTAGTATTTTCTAGAACTTAAAGATATGATACATAGTCATTCATTAGTTGGTGCTTAAGTAGATGGTAGTTATTTGGATAGCGTTCTCTAAGATGTCAACTTTTATTCGTTTAGAAAGGTCTTCCATCATCCACAAGCCCACAACCTTGGACGAGTGACAACCAAATGCCAATTCAATCACATTGATCATACCGGCTTAATGAACACAACTGACTTTACTCATCAACCTCATTACTTGGCAAGCCACAAAGGCTAATACAATAATATTGAATATACTCTTTCTAAACTAATATGAAATAATGACCTCTCCATTTCTCATTACAATAATCAAAGTAAATTAAAGCGTAGCCTATTAGTTTTAACAATTCCATTAAGATTGAGTTATTGACCATTATAATGTCAAAAGAAGAGCATTTGACCGAGATGTAAAATTATAGTTGCATATGTGTTGCATAACTACACTATTTTTATATCAACCCGACAGTATAAAATATGTGTCCAAGTGTCGGACTCGGCAATATTTATATATTATTGCATGTTATTAGCTTAAAAGATATGTCGGTTGTCTGACAGGAGTACTTAGATGATATACATAGTTGGGATTCGAGAACATAGAATGCATCTCGTCCAGGTCAATTTCAGGAGTCCTGGGACCAGTTCGACTATGAAACCTATTAAAAGTCGGGTCATATGCCATTAACCTTTAACTCATAAACTCTAAACAGCATAAAGCAACACCCTAGCTGGTTTGTAATTAGTGGTTCTCATTTTCTTAATGTCTCTCAGCAGCTTCTTTAGCAGAATGACATAGCATTTAGTAAGATCAAATTAAACTACTACGCAACCTTATGAATAGTATATGACAAACAAGTTCACAAGCACAAAGAGGTTGAAGAAAACTAGAAAAGAAATGAAATGCAAATAATTCAGACAAAAGCATTCTTCAATAAATTGAACAAACAGGGAAGTCATCCACTACCTTCAATACCAAAATCATTTTATATTTCATACGAGTATTACGTAAAATTTGGCTGAAACATGTTTAAGTACTCTGCGTATAAAAAACCCAACATATATCTCCTAACACATAAAATGCTCCTAATTGCATACAACATCTTACATAAACACAAGACACATTCACATACCTTTTATACTAATAATAATTCTTGAAATTCAAATACAAATTCCTAGTGAAAATTGCATCTATTAATATAGGATATTAAACTATTTTTAAGAAAAAGATATTGTCAAATAATATTACAAATCATAACTGAAAAAAACCAAAGGCATCCCCGAACAAAAGAATATATAACTTGGCTATTACACAGACATGAGAAGTTGTAATTAAACTTGGACGCAGAGTTCTACAAGATTATACAGATAGTATGTACAGCTAATTCTCAACAAATTTTTAGTTCTATTAATATATTCATTTATCGATACTAATCATTTATCAAGTCTAAATTTATCAATTTGACAATGTTATTCAGTTAACGATAAATGAAAATAAGAGATAATCAAAAAACACAAATTTAGGGCAAAGATGAATACTTGGAGCCCTGAAATGTGATTCCAATGAGAAATAGGTTCGATTCCAGAATCATCCAGAAGGTTCTGTCGGAAAGATAGCTTCTTGAGATTCTCGAGATCGCCGATTCGAGGATCCAATGTTTTGAGACGATTACACGTCAAATCAAGCTCCGTCAGAGTAATTGGAAGCTCAATTGAGCTCAAATCACGGAGTTGACAGCTCGTTAGGTCCAGAATCGTCGCCGATGATTCGTCATCATCATCCGCCATTATTGTGTGATGGTGAATTTACAGGTGCGTAAACCCTAGGCGAGGAAGATGGGGATGGTTATGCTTGCTTACAAAAAGGTGTGTACGCTTTGATTAACATATAATTTAGTTTATTATTTTTATAGTATAAAATAAAATTGGTTTGTTTATATTTAAAATAAATATATACCTCTGGCAAAAAAAAAAATAAATATATACCTGAATTATGTGAAAATCTGATTTTTCATTTGTAACGTTATTATTTTAGTGTGTTATAATATATTATTTTTAAATTTGAAATTTATATTATTTTATGAATATTTTAGTATTGTTGGATGTACATTATTCTTACTTGAGAAATTTATGATCAAGTATTGAAATTCATTTAAATTGTTTGTTCACCAAATGATTATACTATTTTCTATAATTTAAATTTTATAATTTATTTTTTATTTCATGTGAATAGTAGAAACAATTTATATTTTTTAATATTCTATTTGTAAATTATTTCTCAATACAAATATAAAATATATGTAAATTTATAATTTTTTTATATTCTGTTTGTAAATCATTTCTTAATATAAATACTTGTCAATGATGATTTTTTTGCTCCTTCTAATTAATTTGAAGTCCTTTTATATTTTTAATTTCTCCATTTGAAGAAAACGATATTATTTATCTTGTTATATTATGACTTCATATTTTGTTAAGTAGGTATTTCTGTCACTTATTATTTGTCCAAATTCTTTCAAACAAAATTTAAAATTTTAAAAATGGTTAGAGTATGAATTTGATGAGAATATAAAGATTAGTTAAAAACTAATTAGGTTCTCCCTCGTGATGCCAGATTCATTATTTCAGTGAGATAAATTAAGATAACAACCCTTGCAAAACCTGGAAGCTTTAATTAAAAACTTAATTAGGCTCTCCCTCATGATACCAGATTCATTACTCAGTAAGAAAAAAAGACCTGGCAGTAAGAAAAATTAAGGTAACAATCGTTGCAAAGACGAAGCTTTAGGCGACAAGGAAGAACACAAACAAAAAAGGATGTGCTCAAAATGTCAGCAGAAATTAAGCAGAGTAGGGAAAGCAAAGTGCAATGGTATTGGTTTAGATCTCATCAAAGATACATGAACCAAACATCCCCAGAGTCCCGTAACTAAGAAGTTTAAGTCGGTATGGATGTTGGTGTGGATCAGCGGAGTTATCAATGGTGGCAATTCAGCTAGTATGAGGCAATTCAGCTAGTATGAGAAATCAGGAATAAGCTGGCCCGAAGAACTCAAAGTAGAATTGTAAAAGAAATGGCAGGAGATAGGTGGTGATTAAAAATAAAAATTGTGCTCGTGTCTCACGTATTATAAAATGAGCTTGACTAAATTTATACAATATAATAAACACAAACTGATGACTGATAATCTGATATATAGCAGCAAGCCAACAATATTTTCAGTTGCCATGTAACGTACTGTAGTCTGTATACTGTACCAAAGCCTTAAATGGCATATCAGAGATGAGAAAATGAGAATTTACAAGTTACTCTGCTGTTGAATTGACTGCAGGGGCTACATTTTTTGTACATGTTTCTGCTAATTCTGGATTATGATTTTGCTTGCTGTGCTTTTACTGCTTGTGCGAGCAGGGCTTTATTCATGATCCTCTGGCTGCTATAGAGTATTCTGAGCCCTGAAATCATCGGAATACTTGCTCTTTACCTGCATTATCTTCAAAGTACTTGAATCAACACCAGCTTTTATGTCATTTTTTAGATCTTCTGTGGTACCATCATCTTTATTTTTTGATAGGAATTTGTGTTGCATTGCTTTTTGTCTTGGAACGGCCTTTCTTTTACTCATTTTGCCCCCGATGTGTGTTGATGAGATGCTTGAATGATCCAAATTAATTTTCTGATAATCTTTTTCTAGTTCTTCTGGAATTCCATTCTCATCAGGAAAGCTATAGTTTCCATCTTCCACTTCGGTATGGCCTAACATAGTTTCATTATCCATTCCAAGGTGTTCCAAAGTACTTCCAGACTCTGTTTCTGTAGAAATCTCGTCTATATCATTTTCCATAACTGCCTTCTCTTTGTCCAGCACTTGGTCCGACTTCCAGTTTCCCGTTCCACTATCATCTGTTACATCGTTTTCTTCCACGAAGTGTGCACCCTTGGATTCAGAGTCACTTCTGTTACTAGACCACACTGCACACCCCTTCCTCCCTAAAATCAAAGTTCTGCCTTCTTGGCTAAGTTTGCTCCATGTACTTAGACTATGATTTTTATTCTCATTACGAGAGGGCTTGATCTGGTACAACAACCAGACACAAATGGCCAACATCACTGTGAACTGAAGGGCCTGTTTTACTCTCAACCCTCTAGGTTTCTGGTTCCGTCCAGCGGACTGGTAATTTGTCATATTAGTAGCACAAAATCCTAAACAAACAGAGCAAAAGTAAATACACAACATATGGTACCCAAAATTTAAACAGACAAAAGTAATGGAACATCTGCGACAAATAGCTCATAAGACAAGCATAAGCATGTATTCAGTTTATTGCAAGAAAAGAGAGTTATCATGTTTGAAGTTTAAAACTTCAACTGGCAAACCTCACTATAATAATTATTCCGGGAATCATTGTATTACATAAAATAAAAATTAAATCATTGACTGGCACACATTAGGCATGAGTTAACTGACTAGCTCACCAATTTCTAGACACGCGATTCAACAGTAAAGGGAAGTTACTCGTGTCAGCGGTTTGTTAGGATCATAGTTCAAAAAAAGATCCATCCTAATCCTCTACAACTTTACTCTTCTTTGCAGGACCCCAATCACGACCCACTAGGTAGATATGAATTTCAAGATAAATGTAGCCTAAACCCTTAAACTCAATATGGAGTTAAATCTAAAACAAAGGACCAATTTATTTCAACAATAACTAAAATACACGACAGATGATCACAAGGACATGAGCTTTAACAGTTTCATAAACCCTATATCAGATACAATCACATACTGTCATACTAACAATTTCCATCTTTCACAAATTTCCAAGATTTTGATCAAAAACAAAAACCCAATAAACAGTTTCGAATTACAAGATAATATCTTGTTCAAAATTCAGAAAAGATACAATCTTTAGTTCTTTGAACAAAAAAGTACAGGGACAAAAGAGAAAAGCAAAAGCAAAAAGAACCAACTACAAATTTTACCTGAGTGGATAAAGAATCTGTAATCCAAAAAACACTGAACCAAAAGCTATGAATTTGGAAGAACAGGAATTTTTTGGAATGCAAATATTTGGAATATCTTCACATATATTCTTTCCTTTTCATGTAGTGTATGTAGTGTTTGTGTAATTATATTAAGTGTACAAAAGTCCAAGCCATATACTCTTGATGATGGAAACTCCAATGGAGCAGTTTATTATCATCTATCTTGCCCATATTACCCTTCTGTTACTTGCTTCAATTAAACAATTGTTTTCGTCTTGTGTTATTGTGGGTCACTCGATTTAAATAGGCACAAATAATCATATGTGCAATGATTTATATATATATATTATTTTATAAATATACATTCATGTGCATATTAACTAATTTGTAGTGTAGTCACATAATAAAGCTAAATATAACATTAGACGATTTCATAGATTCTTATGTTTGAGTACTCAAAATAAAATTATAAACATCAAATGTTTTTTTTGTTTTTATACCGGGTATAAATGGCAGACCTGTTAGCTATGCAATGTGGTTTATTGGTCAAGGTTGATATTGAGGGTATTTTGGAAATATTGCATGTAGTTACCTGGTAGCAGCCGCCTATGCAAACGGCTTTGAGTTGAATGACGTGGTAGACGTGCTCACTAATGTAACTTAATGACACTTGATAACAATTAATCCATATTTTGACTAAGCGGCATAGATTAGTATTCCCTCGTTGCCCATCCATTTGACCATTCAAATTTATTGTATTCTGACTCAAATTTACGTGGAGTATTATATAATTGAGAAAAAATAATATAAATTATATCATTAAAAATTATATTTAATCTATTTTAATATGTGATTTTCAGATTTTAAAATTAATGAATAGATATTGGTATGTTTCGTCAAATTTTGATCAATTTGACTTCACGAAAACTAAAATAAACATGTAAAAAGGGATCGAAGGAATAACACATAGTTAAGTAGGATATCGGGGTCAACTACATACAATGATGCAACTTCTTAGATTATTATTTATGTTGGATAATGTATTTCTTTGAAAGGATAATATATTATAACAAGGAATTAGTGTAACATTCATTACATTCATGTCCATTGAATAAACGGTATTAACATGAATTCGTGATATTATAAAATGTGTTCATCTCTTCAATCATTAAAGTCTTATTTTTAAATTTCTAGAGACATCTTGCATGATCTTCAGTTAGAAAATAAACTTTATTAAATGAAAAAAAATTTTGATGCAGCTATTGTATTCAATACAATCTATCTACGTATATGTAGACATTGACAAAAGAAAATATAAATTTTAAGAGTCCAAGTTATAAATACCTTTTGTTGACATGGGATGATTGATTACGAATTCATAAATTTCCCAAGTTATGCGCTTATATTTATAAAGACATATAAATTTTTTATTTAGTCTAATTGGTATACGTGAGTTATATGCTTACACGGACATAATACTGTTTGTCTAATGCATAATGTGGAAAAATCTAATATCATTTATAATATCTCAAATTCACAACTATATATATATATATATATATATATATATATATATATATATATATATATCGGATCTAACAATACGAAAAAATACTAGCAAATTTATATGCGTCAGTTATGTGTTTGTATTTGTAAAGGACCTAAATAATCTTTATCTAGTCAACGCGTGGTGTGTCACAATTTTTAAGTTTAATAAATTTACTCTAGCTTATACATAACGATTTTTTATGTTAATTTTTTATATCTCTAGAAATAGTTTTTGAATTTACAAACTCAAGAGTCCTATCTTTAACATTATTATGTAAGTAAATTTGATAAAATGAATTTTAAATACAATGAAATTTAGGTTATTGTAAATTGTGATTGTTGATGGAGATGGAAGTAATAAATGTTGCAGTACATAGCTACTCCCTCCATTCCAAAATAATAGTCGCTTTGACTTTGTGCACGTAGTTTAAGGTGTAAAAAAACATGCTTCTATACATTATTTTTGAATTTTTCTTTTTCTGAATAAAAGTTTAACATCCCTATTTTTATTCAAAAAAAAAATTTGAAAAATAACATTTAGAAATATGTTTTTTATGCAACTCAAAATACGTGCAAAAAGTCAAAGCGACTATTATTTTGGAATGGAGGGAGTAATAATAACAAATTTTGTTTGAGTCAAGGTTTATATACGGAGTGGCTAACCTGTGCCCTGGGCACAGGATAAGTAGTAATTAATACAGTCAACTACTCTTATGTTTGCATAGTTATCAGTGTATTTGTATAGAATCATTCAAAAATTTATTAAGTATTAATTATACATCTATTTTTGATTTGTCTTCTAAATTTTATATTTATAATAAAATATTGTTAAATTTCAAAAAAATGGCGGAACATAGAATAATTCTTTTATCACATTTTATATGATAATTTTTAATTGATTTCATCCCACAAATAATAACGAGGCCCCCTTACATGCAAACTAATTTTCAAATTAAAATCAGCCTTCTAACTAAAATCGGCCAATCTGATATTTAATAATAAATTTATGAGTCTTTTATTATTTTAATATTCTTAAAAAATATAATAATAAAAATTATAATACAATATATGATTAAATAAAATATCAAATATGATTTGAATCTAATTAGTCATTAATGTATTGTTACAAAAAACTAGAATCACATTAATTGTCAGCTGCCACCAAGATACATTAAATACACTTTAACCTGTGCCCCGAAGGCACAAGTTAGCCAGCCCCTTATATATAATCTCTGTCTAATACAATTCTGGGTTTAAATAAATTGACTGTTTAACATCAAAGTAAATTAGCTATAATTAATACGGTCTTTCTAATGTGTGCCCAAGGGCACACAATAAGCACCAACTCTCATTAAAATGGTTTCATTTGATTGGTGGAATTGGTGTGAATGCAGGGGTCATTCATATTTATTATCCATCCACCAATCAAAAACTAGTATTATCATGAGAGTTAGTGACTATTGTGTGCCCATGGACACACCATAGAAAATTCGTAATTAATATTGATCCCAACAAACGACCCTCGAAACCACACAAGTAAAAGGAAAATCACGCAGGAGCTCAGAATTAGGTTTAAAACGTGGTGTGCATGGTTCATAACCAAAACATGAAGTAATTTGTCCTGGCTTGTAATGATCAAAAACTGATGTCAAATCAATAATAATTGTAGTAGGAGTTTAGGCATATCATCTTTAATACATATGATAGAGAGGTCCTGACCAGGAAAAATAGAAATCAAGGTTGTCGATGGGAGAATTACACAGAAATAGACGCATTAGATTTTCAAATTGTTTCCTCTCTGCTCTTTGTGGTGATCTGGACACAAGTTTTATTTGTGATGTTTTATGGTTGGATTTTCTTTTTCCTTCTCAGTTTAGAATTACGTATTGTTTTCTAGATTAAATTTGGATAGATTTGAATTTAAATTTAGTCTATTTAGACTAGAAAAAAGTTAATTCCTAAAATTTGTTTTCAACTTTTTTCTACAAATCATATTTAACGATATTTGATTGGTTCCCCTTATATTAATTATCCTATGTATGCATAAAAATCATTCAATTATAATAATTCGACTCCCCCTTAATTTGGGCTCCAACAGTCATTTCTCCACCTTCTAAATCTTCATTCTCTTACCGATTAAACTCTGTTCGCTATAAACAAAACTGATCGCCACAAAATCCTAATGAGAGTTGACCCCCTCTTTCCCCATATTTCTTCTCACCCGCCGCCTCCCCTCCCCATCCCCCTCCCCTCTACTCCTACACTCAATCTAAATAAGTCATCGCAGGAGACCTATATTGTCTTTCTCTTGTTTTTTTGTTTTTTTCTTCAATAATCTTCATCTCTTGGGTGAGATTTTTGATTCCTGCATCTATCCTTTTGGGTGTTTTATGTCTCTTCTTTTGGAGTGGTTTGTGTCTCTCCTTTTGGAGTGGTTGGTGTGTTTTAATATGTTTTGATGTGTTCTATTTTGTTATTTTGATCCGTTAATAATAATTCAATTAGTGTATTGGGAGATCTGGGAAGCCTGCTTTGAATCTAAAACGGTGGTGATTATCACAAAAACTCACATTCCACAACGATAGATTATTCAATATATGGAGAAATCTGTACCCCTGGCCTCAGTTGGCGTAACTGACGGGTATGAACACGGGACTATCACCTGTTTTTTATGTGCGCGTTCAAGATTGTTGGTGTCGAGTGGAATGCTTAATTGGGAAACCTTTGTAATCATTTTTATTGTCAAGAAAATTTATATACAGTTTGTTATGCAATCTGAAAATAAAATGACTAGTTATTTAGCTCATTTATTTCCCAATTAGGTTGTATTATCAGTTCGGGTATTTGTCCAGACTGTGTTTGAGAGTTTTAATTCATGCATTTTGTCAAAAAAAAAAAAACTCTCTTCGCTATGATATTTTAGGTGATTTATATTAAAGGCTCTCTTCGATCGTGGGACGGTGGTGAATATCGTACAACAAAATTTTGATCATTTTTTAGGGGCATTTGTTGCTCCAATATTTTTTTTTGATAAATGAGTTCATTCAATAATAAAAAGCCATACGACATCTACATAAACAGTCGCGTCGAACAAACAAAATACAGAAACAATCATTGATTAATCTATTCTTCTTGGAGATAAAATCACGTGATTTGTTGAAGATATTTACACATGCTTCGCCACTTTCGCTTCTGCCATAACAAGTTTGAGCTATCGACTGAAAATGCAATCCCCTAACAACTTTTATTACTAAATCAAACATCATACTCACACAAAATGGTGAGAAAATAACAAAACTCACACAAACGGTGAGGCAACAAAAACCAAATCCACACCCTAACAGCCTTAGATTTGCAAATGTGTAAATGAAATACTAGCTAAATCAAGACAATCCTTAGATCTGGGGATTTAGCTCACAAAAACAAGATAACTCCTACCACTGTCGAGAACAAAATCACTGGGAAGAACGAGAAATCCGTAGTTCCGTGGAATTGAGATTTAAGAGAATTAATGAAGGCCAATCGGAAAAGGTTTTAATCCTTAGATCCGAAAAAACACATTAATACCAAAACTGGAAAAAAAACTAATCTTACCTAACAGGAAAGATTTTTAGGAAAATTCAAACTTTAAAACAAATTTCATTGAAAGAAAGAAGAACAAACAAAGAAAATAAATGATTTTGGGGTTTTCCAACGGTAGAAATCCGGTGGAAGCCCCCAGCTGCCAAGCAAAGAAAAGAAAGAGGCGCGGGAAAGAAAAGTAGAGTTTGCGGAGAGTTTGGGATTTGTTAGTATTTTTTACATGTTGCTCCAATATTAGTTGATGTAATTGATAGTTATGAACGTTAGCTACATATGGTACTTACGTGAAGTTTAATGGCGATACTAATATTTTCAAATTGTTATATTTTTTAGATTAAATAATTTGAATATTCTATGTGCTAAGCGATCTGAAAATAAAATGACAAATTGTTAGCTCATCTTTACTCACAATAAAGATGTAGTTGACAGTTTAGAGCTTTGTCCCCTCTAGATTCCGCTACTTGCCGCTACTTACTTTGTTAAGTGTTTTATGTTAATAAATTATTCGTTTGTCAAAAAAAAGTCATCCATTTATCACATCATTTGTTAGAATAGGTATTAATATTATATATAAGTTATTTTATATTTACATTTTTTTTATTTTTTTTTTAACGTAGGAACCCGCAGCCGCTACCCTTCGGGTGCGTTCGCTCACGCAATAGCCTGCAAACTACGTGAACCAAGGTAAACCGCACCTAAGCGCGACAGGCTCTGATCCAAGAGGCATAATCACAAATTCTGCTCCCTTCGGGAGTCGAACCTGTGACCAAGAGGATACTTGTCCCCTTTTTAACCAGTTGAACCAACCCTTGCGGGCTTATATTTACATTTTTATATCAAATATATTATAATATTATAATTGTCTCGTAGAGATTGAGGTCTAACTTCATCTCTCATGTGTCAGATTTGAAATGAAACTCAGACCTAATTTTTATTTATACATATATCAACATATCATTTAATTAAATTCAAAATTTATTTTTTTGACAAATGCAAGAAGATTTCAGTAACTTGAATATAATACAGTCGGGACAAAACCCCAACTATCGATACAACCAGGTAGTAAAACAAATAACATGCTAAAAACAATTAGATAATTTGTTTCCTGATCGTTTAACACAATGAATTTAAAAATTCTTGAAGCTAAAAACGAAATCAAAGACATCCAAGCGATCCAAATTGCACCAAAATCTCTAGAAACAGTAACATCGCAATTGACCATATCACTTAAAAACTATTGTTAGCCCAATGTTCAGAAACACCAATCGCATAAATCGAGATTGAAGAAGTGACACCACAGCTATCTACATGCCGGGTACCAACTATAGACCTGCCGAAGGCACCCCAGTTATCTACATGCCGGATACCAGCTATAGACATGCCGAAAGTGTAAACCCGTGAATGATGAACAATCTTTGATTGTGAAAGGTGAGCTCTTGCAATAATCACCACCGTCCCAGATTCGATACAGTTTTTGTAGATCACCAAAATATCAATAAACTCGTTTTCAACAGGTGCAACACGAAATAAACCCAGTCATGACTAAATAAAAACTCCAAAAGGAGAGATAAACCACACACTCCAAAAGGAGACACAAACACCCAAAGATTGAGTTTTATTGAAAAGAAATTATCGAGAGTAAAAGATAGATAATGAAGGGGTTGGGGCTTTCCACCGGAGAAAACCAGTGGAAGCCCCTTGATTTACTTGAAAAAAGACAAACCCTAATGGAGGAGGAAGAGAGGAAGGAGGCGGCCGGTAACCTTAATAAAATTTAATTCGCAGATGGGCTATCAGTAGGGATGGGCACAGGGGCATTTCGAGAATTGGGAATACTATCCCCACCCTCGATCCCAAAATTTGATACCGATCCCTGAACCCGCCCTGAATCCGAATAAGGATTTTTTCCAACTATGATCCTCGTCCCGAACGGGGATCCCGGCGAGAATTCAAATTTTTATTATTTAATTTAAATAATAATATTATAATGTATAATATTTTTTTATTAAAAAATCAATCT